>NC_084622.1:51966143-52026143 GCF_033978795.1 Nerophis ophidion
GGTAGAAACCGATGGATGGATTAAAATGCATGAGAATATTTTATATTTTGAACGTTATTTTTGACATTATGATTACCAGCGGAATTATTCATTACTTATCGTGTTATGCAATGTCAGCTAAGATTTATCTGAGAGCCAGATGCAGTCATCAAAAGAGCCACATCTGGCTCTAGAGCCATAGGTTCCCTACCCCTGCATTAAGATGACATATCAAAACAAAACTAAATTAAAGTGCACTTTTTGTATAGAACCCCACTAAAATAGTTTAAAACAAATAAAGTGCACTTTTGTGCATGATGTCACACAAGATATTTCAATAAGTGTCAAATAAAAATGATCTGCATAAAAGGAAATCAAATAGTGTATGTCCTTCACTATGTGGTAGGTTCCTGCAGATGTTATCTCCTTCTGTTGTTGACTATTTTTTTTCATACGGTGTTGATCTGGAAATTGTTGCTCGGGTGCATTTTGTTGATGTGGCACAGAACAAAGATGTTGACATGCGGGGTTTTAAGCACTCTTCAATCTCTAGCTGGTGACTTTTCAAATGATGCTACATATTAGCAGTAATGCTACTTTTTGTAGCAACGCTTGATAAATTACGGTTGTCTGTTCAACATCTTTCCGCTTGAAGCCAAACCACCGCCAGAGTATGGACACCGTGTTGTTTTTGTTGGGAATTAATCCCTCCTTCATTTGTTACCAGATTCGCACCTTCTTTCTCTCGTATTACCAGCCGCACCGTTAGCATCACAGCTAATGTTACCATGTCGCTACCTGCGTGTGATGTTGCACACGTTGCCTGCCATGCACAATACTGTAATGGGAATTATGCTTCCTAGTTTGTTGATCCAAATTAACATTTAGCCTCCATCAGAAAGAAAATAGACCGCATGCTGGAACCCATGCGGCTTGGTAAACAAAAGAGGGAAGTGCTTAGTGACGAGTTTGCTCAGTGTCCGCCTCGTCCTGCCTCTCTCCTGCTGAGATAGGAATATCCGACTGAGGGCGTCGTGTTTACGCTGCTGTATGTGCCAAAAGATATTGGCCAGGGTTCACTGCCTGATTCTTCACAGGCCGATAAGCTCCTTCAGGGGTCTGACAGCATGAGACCAGGCCTCCACAAATGTGAACATAAACTGTCAACATTCCTCACAGCAGTTGTGCACACGCTCACACTTTCAGCCTGACTTATATTTGTACTTCACCCGGACATTTTTCATCCCCGTTGCTTCCCGCCTGTTTCTGACTGAGCGATGAATGGTGACCAAAGACGAAGTAGCAGCCGTGATTAAGCATCGCCCCTCCAACACTATTTCTTCATTTCCTGTTTCTCCCCCCATGCACCATTTGCAAAGTCAATCATGTGCTATCAGTTTGTGCTCAGCTGCCTTGTGAGCATTTTTCACGGCTGCCATGAATATTCATGTTTTCCCTGTCAAAACGAGCAAGGTTGAAACAGATCAGGTCGTGTATTCCCTGCATTGATCAATCAATCAATGTTTACTTATATAGCCCTAAATCACTAGTGTCTCAAAAGGCTGCACAAACCAGTACGACATCCTCGGTAGGCCCACATAAGGGCAAGGAAAACTCACACCCAGTGGGACATCGGTGACAATAATGACCCCAGTGGGACGTCGGTGACAATGATGACTATGAGAACCTTGGAGAGGAGGAAAGCAATGGATGCCGAGCGGGTCTAACATGATACTGTGAAAGTTCAATCCATAATGGATCCAACATAGTCGCGAGAGTCCAGTCCAAAGCGGATCCAACACAGCAGCGAGAGTCCCGTTCACAGCGGAGCCAGCAGGAAACCATCCAAGCGGAGGCGGATCAGCAGCGCAGAGATGTCCCCAGCCGATAGGACCCCCTCCACAAGGGAGAGTGGGACATAGGAGAAAAAGAAAAGAAACGGCAGATCAACTGGTCTAAAAAGGAGGTCTATTTAAAGGCTAGAGTATACAAATGAGTTTTAAGGTGAGACTTAAATGCTTCTACTGAGGTGGCATCTCGAACTGTTACCGGGAGGGCATTCCAGAGTACTGGAGCCCGAAATGAAAAAGCTCTATAGCCCGCAGACTTTTTTTGGGCTTTGGGAATCACTAATAAGCCGGAGTCCTTTGAAGGCAGATTTCTTGCCGGGACATATGGTACAATACAATCGGCAAGATAGGATGGAGCTAGACCGTGTAGTATTTGATCACGTTTTGGCTTAAATTGCATAAACCTATTTTATATTCGACAAAACCCACAACCATTGAAGTTGGCACGTTGTGTGAATGGTAAATAAAAACAAAGTACAATGGTTTGCAAATCCTTTTCAACCTATATTCAGTTGCAAAGACAATATACTTAACATTCGAACTGGAAAACTTTTTTTGCAAATATTAGCTCATTTGGAAGGTTATGCTTGCAACATGTTTTGAAAAAGCTGGCACAAGTGGCAAAAAAGACTGAGGAAGTTGAGGAATGCTCATCAAACACTTATTTGGAACATCCCGTAGGTGAACAGGCTAATTGGGAACAGGTGGGTGCCATGATTGGGTAAAAAAGCAGCTTCCATGGAATGCTCAGTCATTCACAAACAAAGACGGGGCGAAGATCACATATTTTTGAACAAATCCACCCATCCATGTTCTACCATTTGTCCCTCTCGGGTGCAAACGGTACTAAGAATTAATTCTCAAGAAAAACAACAGGGGGTCCATAGCCTGGCGGTGGTTTGGCTTCAAGCGGGAATATGTCGAACAGACAAGCGTAATTTGTCAAGTGTGGGGCAAAAAAGAGGCTACAAAAAGTAGCATTACTGCTAATATGTAGCATCATTTGAAAAGTCACCTGCTAGAGAATGAAGAGTGCTTACTCTGCATGTCAACATCGCCATTCAGTGCCACACCAACTAAATACTGAGGCAACTATTTCCACATCAACACCGTATGAAAAAAATAGTCAATAGATAACGTCCGCAGGAACTTACCACATAGCGATATGATTTCCTATTATGCAGATCATTTTTATTATTGAAATATCTTGTGTGACATCATGCACAAAAGTGCACTTTATTTGTTTTAAACTATTGTAGTGGCATTCTGTACAAAAAGTGCACTTTAATTTAGTGTTGTTTTGATATGTCATCTTAGTGACATCATGCACAAAAGTGCACTTTATTTGTTTTAAACTATTGTAGTGTTGTTTTGATATGTCATCTTAGTGACATCATGCACAAAAGTGCACTCATAGCTTGTTTTAAAATGTCTCTGACAATCTTGCACTTTCTGTTTTGGAAATTACATGAATGTTTGTGCCACTGCTTAATAACTGTTTAATAAATACACTTTTAGTTGTGATTTCCCTCTCTGCATGAAAGTTTAAAAGTAGCATATATGAATGCAGTATGAAGAAGAATGTTTGAATGTAGACACATAGAATCATCATACTGCTGTGATTATATGCATCAAGTGTTCATTCAAGGCTAAGGCAAAATATGGAGATATATATGGTGTATCGTCACATGGCCTAAAAATATGGAGATATTAATAAAAGGCCTTATCGCTCCGCCCTTTCCGGAATTGGTACTGTTCAAATGTAAACAGTACCCATCTCTTATCAAATTATCCCTTTATAACAGGGGTCGGCAACCTTTAGCACTCAAAGAGCCATTTTGACCTGTTTCACAAAGTAAAGACAACAATGGGAGCCACAAAACTCTTTTGAAATTTATAATGCATACAGTTTTATTGTTGCTTTGTGCTATATATAATCCAGGGGTCCGCACCTTAATACGAAATTTGATGTTAGTGCTACCCGCGAGTTTTATATGACTGCCACTAGACAGCATCACACTTGCCATCCCTATTCATTTTTCCGGTAGACTCCCGATTTTCAGAGCATCTGTTCTATCGAACGTCTGCTGATTTTCACCCAAACATCAATGATGGGGGCGTGCCATGGTGGCACTGCGTTTTATCGCCTTCGACAACCTGTACACACAACTTGCCAACATGTTGTATAAGGCTTCAGCAGACACACGTAAGCGACTGCAAGGCATACTTAGTCAACAGCCATACAGGTCACACTGAGGGTGGCCGTATAAACAACTTTAACACTCTTACTAATATGCGCCACACTGTGAAACCACAGCAAACAAGAATGATAAACACATTTCGGGAGAACATCCTCACCGTAACACAACCACCAAACCACCTCAACCGACGCACGAAGGAGGGTGGAAGGGGTGGGTAGCGGGAGTGTATCATTTAACCAGGAAGAGTTAGGAATACATGGGATTCTGGGTATTTGTTCTGTTGTGTTTATGTTGTATTACAGAGCGGAAAAGGGTGGAGTGCCAACTCCGGGTTGGGGAGGACACCCTGCCCCAAGTGGAGGAGTTCAAGTACCTAGGAGTCTTGTTCACGAGTGAGGGAAGAGTGGATGGTGAGATCGACAGGCGGATCGGTGCGGCGTCTTCAGTAATGCGGACGTTGTACCGATCCGTTGTGGTGAAGAAGGAGCTGAGCCGGAAGGCAAAGCTCTCAATTTACCCGTCGATCTACGTTCCCATCCTCATCTACGGTCATGAGCTTTGGGTCATGACCGAAAGGATAAGATCACGGGTACAAGCGGCCGAGATGAGTTTCCTCCACCGGGTGGCGGGGCTCTCCCTTAGAGATAGGGTGAGAAGCTCTGCCATCCGGGAGGAGCTCAAAGTAAAGCCGCTGCTCCTCCACATCGAGAGGAGCCAGATGAGGTGGTTCAGGCATCTGGTCAGGATGCCACCCGAACGCCTCCCTAGTGAGGTGTTCAGGGCACGTCCAACCGGTAGGAGGCCATGGGGAAGACCCAGGACACGTTGGGAAGACTATGTCTCCCGGCTGGCCTGGGAACGCCTCGGGATCCCCCGGGAAGAGCTAGACGAAGTGGCTGGGGAGAGGGAAGTCTGGGTTTCCCTGCTTAGGCTGTTGCCCCCGCGACCCGACCTCGGATAAGCGGAAGAAGATGGATGGATACAGAGCGGATGTTCTCCCAAAATGTGTTTGTCATTCTTGTTTGGTGTGGGTTCACAGTGTGGTGCATATTAATAAGAGTGTAAAAGTTGTTAATATCACAACCCTCAGTGTAACCTGTACGGCTGTTGACCATGTATGCCTGGCAGTTGCTTACGTGAAGTGTGAAGTTAATTATATTTATATAGCGCTTTTTCTCTAGTGACTCAAAGCGCTTTACAAAGTGAAACCCAATATCTAATTTTTTACATATCAACCAGTGTGGGTGGCACTGGGAGCAGATGGGTAAAGTGTCTTGCCCAAGGACACAACGGCAGTGACTAGGATGGCGGAAGCGGGAATCGAACCTGCAACCCTCAAGTTGCTGACACGGCCGCTCTACCAACCGAGCTATACCGCCCCACGTGTGTTAACAGAGGTCGCGTACTACACGTGACGGGCCGGCACGCAGATAAGATGGTGTGAAAGCGGGCGTGACGATATGTTTAGGAGGACATTAAAGGCATCACCATTGAGACATGCCCTCAATATTATCGTCCAAGCGAAAATCGGGGAATGATAACCCCGGGAGATTTATGGGAGAGGCCCTGAAATCCGGAAACCTCCCGGAAAAATTGGGGTGGTCGTTAGTATGTAGCTGAGCCACATTCGAGTGATCACAGAGCCGCGGGTTGCCGACCCCTGCCTTACAACTACCATGTGTCTCTTTGGAAACCTCATTTTCCTCCTTTCTCTCAAATTCACAGATCAGTCAGATGCTCGGGAATGAGATGAAGTTTGCGGTTCGAGAGCCAATCGGGCTGAGGTGAGATTTCAACTCAAAGATCTATGTCGGTCTGAGTAAAGTTCAGGTTGTGTCGCCGTGGTTGGGGCTGACTTAAAGCTTAAAGGGGAACATTATCACAATTTCAAAAGGGTTAAAAACAATAAAAATCAGTTCCCAGTGGCTTGTTGTGTATTTTGAAGTTTTTTTTCAAAATTTTACCGGTCTCGGAATATCCCTAAATAAAGCTTTAAAGTGCCTTATTTTCGCTCTCTGCGAAGACACTGGCCATTTCCCTGTGACGTCACACAGTGCTGCCAATGTAAACAAACAATGGGAATACCACAGCAAGATATAGCGACATTAGCTCGGATTCAAACTCGGATTTCTGCGATTTAAGCAATTCAACAGATTACGCATGTATTGAAACAGATGGTTGGAGTATGAAAATATTGAAGAAGAAACTGAAGCTATTGAGCGAATTCATAGTCATAGCATGGCCGAATAGCTGCGTTAGCATTGCCGGTAAAATGTGCGGACCAAACGATCAGGACTTTTGCATCTTTTGACACTGGAGCAACTTAAATCCGTCGATTGGTAAGTGTTTGTTTCGCATTAAATGTGGGTGAAAGGAAACGTAATATAGTTGCAAATGCATCTGCAGGTTATCCATACATCTCTGTGCCATGTCTGCTTTAGCACCGCCGGTAAATAGCATGTTAGCATCGATTAGCGTAGCATGTTAGCATCGATTAGCTGGCAGTCCACATCAACAAAACTCACCTTTGTGATTTCGTTGACTATCGTTGCAAATCCATTTGCAGGTTATCCATACATCTCTGTGCCATGTCTGTCTTAGCATCGCCGGTAAATAGCATGTTAGCATCGATTAGCGTAGCATGTTAACATCGGTTAGCTGGCAGTCAACATCAACAAAACTCACCTTTGTGATTTCGTTGACTATCATTGCAAATGCATCTGCAGGTTATCCATACATCTCTGTGCCATGTCTGTCTTAGCATCGCCGGTAAATAGCATGTTAGCATCGATTAGCGTAGCATGTTAACATCGGTTAGCTGGCAGTCAACATCAACAAAACTCACCTTTGGGATTTCGTTGACTATCGTTGCAAATGCATCTGCAGGTTATCCATACATCTCTGTGCCATGTCTGCTTTAGCACCGCCGGTAAATAGCATGTTAGCATCGATTAGTGTAGCATGTTAGCATCGATTAGCTGGCAGTCAACATCAACAAAACTCACCTTTGTGATTTCGTTGACTATCGTTGCAAATGCATCTGCAGGTTATCCATACATCTCTGTGCCATGTCTGCTTTAGCACCGCCGGTAAATAGCATGTTAGCATCGATTAGCTGGCAGTCAACATCAACAAAACTCACCTTCGTGATTTCTTTGACTATCGTTGCAAATGCATTTGCAGGTTATCCATACATCTCTGTGCCATGTCCGTCTTAGCATCGCCGGTAAATAGTATGTTAGCATCGATTAGCGTAGCATGTTAACATCGGTTAGCTGGCAGTCAACATCAACAAAACTCACCTTTGTGATTTCGTTGACTATCGTTGCAAATGCATCTGCAGGTTATCCATACATCTCTGTGCCATGTCTGTCTTAGCATCGCCGGTAAATAGCATGTTAGCATCGATTAGCGTAGCATGTTAACATCGGTTAGCTGGCAGTCAACATCAACAAAACTCACCTTTGGGATTTCGTTGACTATCGTTGCAAATGCATCTGCAGGTTATCCATACATCTCTGTGCCATGTCTGCTTTAGCACCGCCGGTAAATAGCATGTTAGCATCGATTAGTGTAGCATGTTAGCATCGATTAGCTGGCAGTCAACATCAACAAAACTCACCTTTGTGATTTCGTTGACTATCGTTGCAAATGCATCTGCAGGTTATCCATACATCTCTGTGCCATGTCTGCTTTAGCACCGCCGGTAAATAGCATGTTAGCATCGATTAGCTGGCAGTCAACATCAACAAAACTCACCTTCGTGATTTCTTTGACTATCGTTGCAAATGCATTTGCAGGTTATCCATACATCTCTGTGCCATGTCCGTCTTAGCATCGCCGGTAAATAGTATGTTAGCATCGATTAGCGTAGCATGTTAACATCGGTTAGCTGGCAGTCAACATCAACAAAACTCACCTTTGTGATTTCGTTGACTATCGTTGCAAATGCATCTGCAGGTTATCCATACATCTCTGTGCCATGTCTGGCTTAGCATCGCCGGTCAAATGTGGAGACACTCTGGCACATTCAATGGGGGTCTGGCGGCAGACACTTTGGCATCTCCGGGCCAGTGGTGCAACTTGAATCCCTCCCTGTTAGTGTTGTTACACCCTCCGACAACACACCGACGAGGCATGATGTCTCCAAGGTTCCAAAAAATAGTCGAAAAAACGGAAAATAACAGAGCTGAGACCCGGTGTTTGTAATGTGTTGAAAATGAAAATGGCGGGTGTGTTACCTCGGCGACGTCACATTCTGACGTCATCGCTTCCAGCGCGATAAACAGAAAGGCGTTTAATTCGCCAAAATTCACCCATTTAGAGTTCGGAAATCGGTTAAAAAAATAGATGGTCTTTTTTCTGCACCATCAAGGTATATATTGACGCTTACAGAGGTTTGGTGATAATGTTCGACTTTAAACGCCGCTCTGTTATGTCTTCTTTCTCAGGATGTGGTTGCTCATCTCGGCTGTGGGTTTCACTGTGGTTGCCTTATTGGTAAGTCATGTGGAAGTGAGTCTACCAACACTTTCAGTAAGTGGTGTCCGTACACAATGCAGTCATTGTGTCATGAATTAACCTTTTTTTTTTTGGGTTCAGTTTTATGCGCATTAGCCGTCTGGAGGAACAGTTGAGTCTGTTGTCTGCATCACTGTGCCCGTGTTCAATATCTCCAATGTTCATGCCTTCCACACTGCAACTTGGTCTCAGTGGCTGTATTTTTGGGGGGATGGTTTTTAGGGACAAAATGTCACTGTGTTGTAATTATGTGCCGTCCTTTGTTCGCAGGCCCTGATGTTTCCTAACCAGCTCTATGAGGTTGTGTTCGAGGAGGAGCTCTCCAACACTAGTCTCTCCGTCCGGCTCTATGGAGGAGCGCTGTTAAGTGAGTATTGGTCCAAAGATGCCATAAATAATGCTTTTAGATAGGATAGATAGGTCTTTGTTGTCATTGCACAAGTACAACCAAACTTTGTTTTCTGCACAAACCCGTTCAAGATTAGACTAACAAACAGTACACAGGGTTGCAGAACGGGAACGCTAATGGGTCGCCACAAGGAGCCCCGTAAAAGATGGGGAAGGATGGGTACAAAATTACAATATAGACTCGGCTCCTAAGGGGGTCTAGTCTGGAGTGGGAAAAAAACTCCATAGCAAAGCACATATACATATGACAATGTACATCTCCAGATATCTAGCAACAGAGGGAAGGGAGTGCGGGGTCATGGTGGCAGGTTGCAGCTGTCAGGTGCTGACCATCCTTCCATCCCACTATTATGTTAGGAGATCTAACATAATAGTGTGAGGGTCCAGTCCATAGTGGATCTAACAATATTGTGAGAGTCCAGTCCATAGTGGATCTAACATAATAGTGTGAGAGTCCAGTCCATAGTGGATCTAACATAATAGTGTGAGAGTCCAGTCCATAGTGTATCTAACATAATAGTGTGGGAGTCCAGTCCATAGTGGATCTAACATAATAGTGTGAGTCCAGTCCATAGTGGATCTAACATAATAGTGTGGGAGTCCAGTCCATAGTAGATCTAACATAATAGTGAGAGTCCAGTCCATAGTGGATCTAACATAATAGTGTGAGAGTCCAGTCCATAGTGGATCTAACATAATTGTGTGAGAGTCCAGTCCATAGTGGATCTAACATAATAGTGTGGGAGTCCAGTCCATAGTGGATCTAACATAATAGTGAGAGTCCAGTCCATAGTGGATCTAACATAATAGTGTGGGAGTCCAGTCCATAGTGGATCTAACATAATAGTGTGAGAGTCCAGTCCATAGTGGATCTAAAATAATAGTGTGAGAGTCCAGTCCATAGTGGATCTAACATAATAGTGTGAGAGTCCAGTCCATAGTGGATCTGACATAATAGTGTGGGAGTCCAGTCCATAGTGGATCTAACATAATAGTGAGAGTCCAGTCCATAGTGGATCTAACATAATAGTGTGAGAGTCCAGTCCATAGTGGATCTAACATAATAGTGTGAGAGTCCAGTCCATAGTGGATCTAACATAATAGTGTGAGAGTCCAGTCCATAGTGGATCTAACATAATAGTGTGAGAGTCCAGTCCATAGTAGATCTAACATAATAGTGTGAGAGTCCAGTCCATAGTGGATCTAACATAATACTGTGAGAGTCCAGTCCATAGTGGATATAACATAATAGTGTGAGAGTCCAGTCCATAGTGGATCTAACATAATAGTGTGAGAGTCCAGTCCATAGTGGATCTAACAATATTGTGAGAGTCCAGTCCATAGTGGATCTAGCATAATAGTGTGAGAGTCCAGTCAATAGTGGATCTTACATAATAGTGTGAGTTCAGTCCATAGGGGATCTAACATAATAGTGAGAGTCCAGTCCATAGTGGATCTAACATAATAGTGTGAGAGTCCAGTCCATAGTGGATCTAACATAATAGTGAGAGAGTCCAGTCCATAGTGGATCTAACATAATAGTGTGAGAGTCCAGTCCATAGTGTATCTAACATAAAAGTGTGAGAGTACAGTCCATAGTGGATCTAACAATATTGTGAGAGTCCAGTCCATAGTGGATCTAACAATATTGTGAGAGTCCAGTCCATAGTGGATCTACCATAATAGTGAGAGTCCAGTCCATAGTGGATCTAACATAATAGTTTGAGAGTCCAGTCCATAGTGGATCTAACATAATAGTGTGAGAGTCAAGTCCATAGTGGATCTAACATAATAGTGTGAGAGTCCAGTCCATAGTGGATCTAACATAATAGTGTGGGAGTCCAGTCCATAGTGGATCTAACATAATAGTGTGGGAGTCCAGTCCATAGTGGATCTAACAATATTGTGAGAGTCCAGTCCATAGTGGATCTAACAATATTGTGAGAGTCCAGTCCATAGTGGATCTAGCATAATAGTGTGAGAGTCCAGTCAATAGTGGATCTTACATAATAGTGTGAGTTCAGTCCATAGGGGATCTAACATAATAGTGAGAGTCCAGTCCATAGTGGATCTAACATAATAGTGAGAGAGTCCAGTCCATAGTGGATCTAACATAATAGTGTGAGAGTCCAGTCCATAGTGGATCTAACATAATAGTGTGAGAGTCCAGTCCATAGTGTATCTAACATAAAAGTGTGAGAGTACAGTCCATAGTGGATCTAACAATATTGTGAGAGTCCAGTCCATAGTGGATCTAACAATATTGTGAGAATCCAGTCCATAGTGGATCTACCATAATAGTGAGAGTCCAGTCCATAGTGGATCTAACATAATAGTGTGAGAGTCCAGTCCATAGTGGATCTAACATAATAGTGTGAGAGTCCAGTCCATAGTGGATCTAACATAATAGTGTGAGAGTCCAGTCCATAGTGGATCTAACATAATAGTGTGATTGTCCAGTCCATAGTGGATCTAACATAATAGTGTGGGAGTCCAGTCCATAGTGGATCCAACAATATTGTGAGAGTCCAGTCCATGGTGGATCTAACAATATTGTGAGAGTCCAGTCCATAGTGGATCTAGCATAATAGTGTGAGAGTCCAGTCCATAGTGGATCTAACATAATAGTGAGAGAGTCCAGTCCATAGTGGATCTAACATAATAGTGTGAGAGTCCAGTCCATAGTGGATGTAACATAATAGTGTGAGAGTCCAGTCCATAGTGGATCTAACATAATAGTGCGAGAGTCCAGTCCATAGTGGATCTAACATAATAGTGTGAGAGTCCAGTCCATAGTGGATCTAACATAATAGTGCGAGAGTCCAGTCCATAGTGGATCTAACATAATAGTGTGAGAGTCCAGTCCATAGTGGATCTTACATAATAGTGTGAGTTCAGTCCATAGGGGATCTAACATAATAGTGAGAGTCCAGTCCATAGTGGATCTAACATAATAGTGTGAGAGTCCAGTCCATAGTGGATCTAACATAATAGTGAGAGAGTCCAGTCCATAGTGGATCTAACATAATAGTGTGAGAGTCCAGTCCATAGTGGATGTAACATAATAGTGTGAGAGTCCAGTCCATAGTGGATCTAACATAATAGTGCGAGAGTCCAGTCCATAGTGGATCTAACATAATAGTGTGAGAGTCCAGTCCATAGTGGATCTAACATAATAGTGCGAGAGTCCAGTCCATAGTGGATCTAACATAATAGTGCGAGAGTCCAGTCCATAGTGGATCTAACATAATAGTGTGAGAGTCCAGTTCATAGTGGATCTAACATAATAGTGAGAGAATCCAGTCCATAGTGGATCTGACGTAATAGTGAGAGTCCAGTCCGTAGTGGATCTAACATAATAGTGTGAGAGTCCAGTCCGTAGTGGATCTGACATAATAGTGTGAGAGTCCAGTCCATAGTGGATCTAACATAATAATGTGAGTCCAGTCCATAGTGGATCTAACATAATAGTGTGAGTCCAGTCCATAGTGGATCTAACATAATAGTGTGGGAGTCCAGTCCATAGTAGATCTAACATAATAGTGAGAGTCCAGTCCATAGTGGATCTAACATAATAGTGTGGGAGTCCAGTCCATAGTGGATCTAACATAATAGTGTGAGAGTCTAGTCCATAGTGGATCTAACATAATAGTGTGAGAGTCCAGTCCATAGTGGATCTAACATAATAGTGTGAGAGTCCAGTCCATAGTGGATCTAACATAATAGCGTGGGAGTCCAGTCCATAGTGGATCTAACATAATAGTGTGAGTCCAGTCCATAGTGGATCTAACATAATAGTTTGGGAGTCCAGTCCATAGTGGATCTAACATAATAGTGTGAGAGTCCAGTCCATAGTGGATTTAACATAATAGTGAGAGTCCAGTCCATAGTGGATCTAACATAATAGTGAGAGAGTCCAGTCCATAGTGGATCTAACATAATAGTGAGAGTCCAGTCCATAGTGGATCTAACATAATAGTGTGAGAGTCCAGTCCGTAGTGGATCTAACATAATAGTGTGAGAGTCCAGTCCATAGTGGATCTAACATAATAGTGTGAGTCCAGTCCATAGTGGATCTAACATAATAGTGTGGGAGTCCAGTCCATAGTAGATCTAACATAATAGTGAGAGTCCAGTCCATAGTGGATCTAACATAATAGTGTGGGAGTCCAGTCCATGGTGGATCTAACATAATAGTGTGAGAGTCCAGTCCATAGTGGATCTAACTTAATAGTGTGAGAGTCCAGTCCATAGTGGATCTAACATAATAGTGTGAGAGTCCAGTCCATAGTGGATCTAACATAATAGTGTGATTGTCCAGTCCATAGTGGATCTAACATAATGGTGTGGGAGTCCAGTCCATAGTGGATCTAACATAATAGTGTGAGAGTCCAGTCCATAGTGGATCTAACATAATAGTGTGGGAGTCCAGTCCATAGTAGATCTAACATAATAGTGAGAGTCCAGTCCATAGTGGATCTAACATAATAGTGTGGGAGTCCAGTCCATAGTGGATCTAACATAATAGTGTGAGAGTCCAGTCCATAGTGGATCTAACATAATAGTGTGAGAGTCTAGTCCATAGTGGATCTAACATAATAGTGTGAGAGTCCAGTCCATAGTGGATATAACATAATAGTGTGAGAGTCCAGTCCATAGTGGATCTAACATAATAGTGTGATTGTCCTGTCCATAGTGGATCTAATATAATAGTGTGGGAGTCCAGTCCATAGTGGATCTAACATAATAGTGTGAGTCCAGTCCATAGTGGATCTAACATAATAGTGTGGGAGTCCAGTCCATAGTAGATCCAACATAATAGTGAGAGTCCAGTCCATAGTGGATCTAACATAATAGTGTGGGAGTCCAGTCCATAGTGGATCTAACATAATAGTGAGAGTCCAGTCCATAGTGGATCTAACATAATAGTGTGAGAGTCCAGTCCATAGTGGATTTAACATAATAGTGAGAGTCCAGTCCATAGTGGATCTAACATAATAGTGTGAGAGTCCAGTCAATAGTGGATCTTACATAATGGTGTGAGTTCAGTCCATAGTGGATCTAACATAATAGTGAGAGTCCAGTCCATAGTGGATGTAACATAATAGCGTGAGAGTCCAGTCCATAGTGGATCTAACATAATAGTGAGAGTCCAGTCCATAGTGGATCTAACATAATAGTGTGAGAGTCCAGTCCGTAGTGGATCTAACATAATAGTGTGAGTCCAGTCCGTAGTGGATCTAACATAATAGTGTGGGAGTCCAGTCCATAGTAGATTCAACATAATAGTGAGAGTCCAGTCCATAGTGGATCTAACATAATAGTGTGGGAGTCCAGTCCATAGTGGATCTAACATAATAGTGTGAGAGTCCAGTCCATAGTGGATTTAACATAATAGTGAGAGTCCAGTCCATAGTGGATCTAACATAATAGTGTGAGAGTCCAGTCCATAGTGGATTTAACATAATAGTGAGAGTCCAGTGCATAGTGGATCTAACATAATAGTGTGAGAGTCCAGTCAATAGTGGATCTTACATAATAGTGAGAGTTCAGTCCATAGTGGATCTAACGTAATAGTGAGAGTCCAGTCCATAGTGGATGTAACATAATAGTGTGAGAGTCCAGTCCATAGTGGATCTAACATAATAGTGAGAGTCCAGTCCATAGTGGATCTAACATAATAGTGTGAGAGTCCAGTCCGTAGTGGATCTAACATAATAGTGTGAGAGTCCAGTCAATAGTGGATCTTACATAATAGTGTGAGAGTCCAGTCCATAGTGGATCTAACATAATAGTGTGGGAGTCCAGTCCATAGTGGATCTAACATAATAGTGTGGGAGTCCAGTCCATAGTGGATCTAACAATATTGTGAGAGTCCAGTCCATAGTGGATCTAACAATATTGTGAGAGTCCAGTCCATAGTGGATCTAGCATAATAGTGTGAGAGTCCAGTCAATAGTGGATCTTACATAATAGTGTGAGTTCAGTCCATAGGGGATCTAACATAATAGTGAGAGTCCAGTCCATAGTGGATCTAACATAATAGTGAGAGAGTCCAGTCCATAGTGGATCTAACATAATAGTGTGAGAGTCCAGTCCATAGTGGATCTAACAATATTGTGAGAATCCAGTCCATAGTGGATCTACCATAATAGTGAGAGTCCAGTCCATAGTGGATCTAACATAATAGTGTGAGAGTCCAGTCCATAGTGGATCTAACATAATAGTGTGAGAGTCCAGTCCATAGTGGATCTAACATAATAGTGAAAGTCCAGTCCATAGTGGATCTAACTTAATAGTGTTAGAGTCCAGTCCATAGTGGATCTAACATAATAGTGAGAGAGTCCAGTCCATAGTGGATCTAACATAATAGTGTGAGAGTCCAGTCCATAGTGGATCTAACATAATAGTGAGAGTCCAGTCCATAGTGGATCCAACATAATAGTGTGAGAGTCCAGTCCGTAGTGGATCTAACATAATAGTGTGAGAGTCCAGTCCATAGTGGATCTAACATAATAGTGTGAGAGTCCAGTCCATAGTGGATCTAACATAATAGTGAAAGTCCAGTCCATAGTGGATCTAACTTAATAGTGTTAGAGTCCAGTCCATAGTGGATCTAACATAATAGTGAGAGAGTCCAGTCCATAGTGGATCTAACATAATAGTGTGAGAGTCCAGTCCATAGTGGATCTAACATAATAGTGAGAGTCCAGTCCATAGTGGATCCAACATAATAGTGTGAGAGTCCAGTCCGTAGTGGATCTAACATAATAGTGTGAGAGTCCAGTCAATAGTGGATCTTACATAATAGTGTGAGTTCAGTCCGTAGTGGATCTAACATAATAGTGAGAGTCCAGTCCATAGTGGATGTAACATAATAGTGTGAGAGTCCAGTCCATAGTGGATCTAACATAATAGTGTGAGTTCAGTCCATAGGGGATCTAACATAATAGTGTGAGTTCAGTCCATAGTGGATCTAACATAATAGTGTGATAGTTCAGTCCGTAGTGGATCTAACATAATAGTGAGAGTCCAGTCCATAGTGGATGTAACATAATAGTGTGAGAGTCCAGTCCATAGTGGATCTAACATAATAGTGAGAGTCCAGTCAATAGTGGATCTTACATAATAGTGTGAGTTCAGTCCATAGTGGATCTAACATAATAGTGAGAGTCCAGTCCATAGTGGATCTAACATAATAGTGTGATAGTCCAGTCCATAGTGGATCTAACATAATAGTGAGAGTCCAGTCCATAGTGGATCTAACATAATAGTGCGAGAGTCCAGTCCATAGTGGATCTAACATAATAGTGTGAGAGTCCAGTCCATAGTGGATCTAACATAATAGCGTGAGAGTCCAGTCCATAGTGGATTTAACATAATAGTGAGAGTCCAGTGCATAGTGGATCTAACATAATAGTGTGAGAGTCCAGTCAATAGTGGATCTTACATAATAGTGTGAGTTCAGTCCATAGTGGATCTAACATAATAGTGTGAGAGTCCAGTCCATAGTGGATCTAACATAATAGTGTGAGAGTCCAGTCCATAGTGGATCTTACATAATAGTGTGAGTTCAGTCCATAGGGGATCTAACATAATAGTGTGAGAGTCCAGTCCATAGTGGATCTAACATAATAGTGTGAGAGTCCAGTCCATAGTGGATCTAACATAATAGTGTGATTGTCCAGTCCATAGTGGATCTAACATAATAGTGTGGGAGTCCAGTCCATAGTGGATCTAACAATATTGTGAGAGTCCAGTCCATAGTGGATCTTACATAATAGTGTGAGTTCAGTCCATAGGGGATCTAACATAATAGTGAGAGTCCAGTCCATAGTGGATCTTACATAATAGTGTGAGTTCATTCCATAGTGGATCTAACATAATAGTGTGAGAGTCCAGTCCATAGTGGATCTAACATAATAGTGTGAGAGTCCAGTCCATAGTGGATCTAACATAATAGTGTGAGAGTCCAGTCCATAGTGGATCTAACATAATAGTGTGATTGTCCAGTCCATAGTGGATCTAACATAATAGTGAGAGTCCAGTCCATAGTGGATCTAACATAATAGTGCGAGAGTCCAGTCCATAGTGGATCTTACATAATAGTGTGAGTTCAGTCCATAGGGGATCTAACATAATAGTGAGAGTCCAGTCCATAGTGGATCTAACATAAAAGTGTGAGAGTACAGTCCATAGTGGATCTAACAATATTGTGAGAGTCCAGTCCATAGTGGATCTAGCATAATAGTGAGAGTCCAGTCCATAGTGGATCTAACATAATAGTGTGAGAGTCCAGTCCATAGTGGATCTAACATAATAGTGTGAGAGTCCAGTCCATAGTGGATCTAACATAATAGTGTGAGAGTCCAGTCCATAGTGGATCTAACATAATAGTGTGATTGTCCAGTCCATAGTGGATCTAACATAATAGTGTGGGAGTCCAGTCCATAGTGGATCTAACAATATTGTGAGAGTCCAGTCCATAGTGGATCTAACAATATTGTGGGAGTCCAGTCCATAGTGGATCTAGCATAATAGTGTGAGAGTCCAGTCAATAGTGGATCTTACATAATAGTGTGAGTTCAGTCCATAGGGGATCTAACATAATAGTGTGAAAGTCCAGTCCATAGTGGATCTAACATAATAGTGAGAGAGTCCAGTCCATAGTGGATCTAACATAATAGTGTGAGAGTCCAGTCCATAGTGTATCTAACATAAAAGTGTGAGAGTACAGTCCATAGTGGATCTAACAATATTGTGAGAGTCCAGTCCATAGTGGATCCAACAATATTGTGAGAGTCCAGTCCATAGTGGATCTACCATAATAGTGAGAGTCCAGTCCATAGTGGATCTAACATAATAGTTTGAGAGTCCAGTCCATAGTGGATCTAACATAATAGTGTGAGAGTCAAGTCCATAGTGGATCTAACATAATAGTGTGAGAGTCCAGTCCATAGTGGATCTAACATAATAGTGTGGGAGTCCAGTCCATAGTGGATCTAACATGATAGTGTGGGAGTCCAGTCCATAGTGGATCTAACAATATTGTGAGAGTCCAGTCCATAGTGGATCTAACAATATTGTGAGAGTCCAGTCCATAGTGGATCTAGCATAATAGTGTGAGAGTCCAGTCAATAGTGGATCTTACATAATAGTGTGAGTTCAGTCCATAGGGGATCTAACATAATAGTGAGAGTCCAGTCCATAGTGGATCTAACATAATAGTGAGAGAGTCCAGTCCATAGTGGATCTAACATAATAGTGTGAGAGTCCAGTCCATAGTGGATCTAACATAATAGTGTGAGAGTCCAGTCCATAGTGTATCTAACATAAAAGTGTGAGAGTACAGTCCATAGTGGATCTAACAATATTGTGAGAGTCCAGTCCATAGTGGATCTAACAATATTGTGAGAATCCAGTCCATAGTGGATCTACCATAATAGTGAGAGTCCAGTCCATAGTGGATCTAACATAATAGTGTGAGAGTCCAGTCCATAGTGGATCTAACATAATAGTGTGAGAGTCCAGTCCATAGTGGATCTAACATAATAGTGTGAGAGTCCAGTCCATAGTGGATCTAACATAATAGTGTGATTGTCCAGTCCATAGTGGATCTAACATAATAGTGTGGGAGTCCAGTCCATAGTGGATCCAACAATATTGTGAGAGTCCAGTCCATGGTGGATCTAACAATATTGTGAGAGTCCAGTCCATAGTGGATCTAGGATAATAGTGTGAGAGTCCAGTCAATAGTGGATCTGACATAATAGTGTGAGTTCAGTCCATAGGGGATCTAACATAATAGTGAGAGTCCAGTCCATAGTGGATCTAACATAATAGTGTGAGAGTCCAGTCCATAGTGGATCTAACATAATAGTGAGAGAGTCCAGTCCATAGTGGATCTAACATAATAGTGTGAGAGTCCAGTCCATAGTGGATCTAACATAATAGTGTGAGAGTCCAGTCCGTAGTGGATCTAACATAATGGTGTGAGAGTCCAGTCCATAGTGGATCTAACATAATAGTGAGAGTCCAGTCCATAGTGGATGTAACATAATAGTGTGAGAGTCCAGTCCATAGTGGATCTAACATAATAGTGCGAGAGTCCAGTCCATAGTGGATCTAACATAATAGTGTGAGAGTCCAGTCCATAGTGGATCTAACATAATAGTGTGAGAGTCCAGTTCATAGTGGATCTAACATAATAGTGAGAGAATCCAGTCCATAGTGGATCTGACATAATAGTGAGAGTCCAGTCCGTAGTGGATCTAACATAATAGTGTGAGAGTCCAGTCCGTAGTGGATCTGACATAATAGTGTGAGAGTCCAGTCCATAGTGGATCTAACATAATAATGTGAGTCCAGTCCATAGTGGATCTAACATAATAGTGTGAGTCCAGTCCATAGTGGATCTAACATAATAGTGTGGGAGTCCAGTCCATAGTAGATCTAACATAATAGTGAGAGTCCAGTCCATAGTGGATCTAACATAATAGTGTGGGAGTCCAGTCCATAGTGGAGCTAACACAATAGTGTGAGAGTCCAGTCCATAGTGGATCTAACATAATAGTGTGAGAGTCCAGTCCATAGTGGATCAAACATAATAGTGTGATTGTCCAGTCCATAGTGGATCAAACATAATAGTGTGATTGTCCAGTCCATAGTGGATCTAACATAATAGCGTGGGAGTCCAGTCCATAGTGGATCTAACATAATAGTGTGAGTCCAGTCCATAGTGGATCTAACATAATAGTGTGGGAGTCCAGTCCATAGTGGATCTAACATAATAGTGTGAGAGTCCAGTCCATAGTGGATTTAACATAATAGTGTGAGTCCAGTCCATAGTGGATCTAACATAATAGTGTGAGAGTCCAGTCCATAGTGGATTTAACATAATAGTGAGAGTCCAGTCCATAGTGGATCTAACATAATAGTGAGAGAGTCCAGTCCATAGTGGATCTAACATAATAGTGAGAGTCCAGTCCATAGTGGATCTAACATAATAGTCTGAGAGTCCAGTCCGTAGTGGATCTAACATAATAGTGTGAGAGTCCAGTCCATAGTGGATCTAACATAATAGTGTGAGTCCAGTCCATAGTGGATCTAACATAATAGTGTGGGAGTCCAGTCCATAGTAGATCTAACATAATAGTGAGAGTCCAGTCCATAGTGGATCTAACATAATAGTGTGGGAGTCCAGTCCATAGTGGATCTAACATAATAGTGTGAGAGTCCAGTCCATAGTGGATCTAACATAATAGTGTGAGAGTCCAGTCCATAGTGGATCTAACATAATAGTGTGGGAGTCCAGTCCATAGTGGATCTAACATAATAGTGTGAGAGTCCAGTCCATAGTGGATCTAACATAATAGTGAGAGTCCAGTCCATAGTGGATCTAACATAGTAGTGTGGGAGTCCAGTCCATAGTGGATCTAACTTAATAGTGTGAGAGTCCAGTCCATAGTGGATCTAACATAATAGTGTGAGAGTCCAGTCCATAGTGGATCTAACATAATAGTGTGAGAGTCCAGTCCATAGTGGATCTAACATAATAGTGTGGGAGTCCAGTCCATAGTAGATCCAACATAATAGTGAGAGTCCAGTCCATAGTGGATCTAACATAATAGTGTGGGAGTCCAGTCCATAGTGGATCTAACATAATAGTGAGAGTCCAGTCCATAGTGGATCTAACATAATAGTGTGAGAGTCCAGTCCATAGTGGATTTAACATAATAGTGAGAGTCCAGTCCATAGTGGATCTAACATAATAGTGTGAGAGTCCAGTCAATAGTGGATCTTACATAATGGTGTGAGTTCAGTCCATAGTGGATCTAACATAATAGTGAGAGTCCAGTCCATAGTGGATGTAACATAATAGCGTGAGAGTCCAGTCCATAGTGGATCTAACATAATAGTGAGAGTCCAGTCCATAGTGGATCTAACATAATAGTGTGAGAGTCCAGTCCGTAGTGGATCTAACATAATAGTGTGAGTCCAGTCCATAGTGGATCTAACATAATAGTGTGGGAGTCCAGTCCATAGTAGATTCAACATAATAGTGAGAGTCCAGTCCATAGTGGATCTAACATAATAGTGTGGGAGTCCAGTCCATAGTGGATCTAACATAATAGTGTGAGAGTCCAGTCCATAGTGGATTTAACATAATAGTGAGAGTCCAGTCCATAGTGGATCTAACATAATAGTGTGAGAGTCCAGTCCATAGTGGATTTAACATAATAGTGAGAGTCCAGTGCATAGTGGATCTAACATAATAGTGTGAGAGTCCAGTCAATAGTGGATCTTACATAATAGTGTGAGTTCAGTCCATAGTGGATCTAACATAATAGTGAGAGTCCAGTCCATAGTGGATGTAACATAATAGTGTGAGAGTCCAGTCCATAGTGGATCTAACATAATAGTGAGAGTCCAGTCCATAGTGGATCTAACATAATAGTGTGAGAGTCCAGTCCGTAGTGGATCTAACATAATAGTGTGAGAGTCCAGTCAATAGTGGATCTTACATAATAGTGTGAGTTCAGTCCATAGTGGATCTAACATAATAGTGAGAGTCCAGTCCATAGTGGATGTAAAATAATAGTGTGAGAGTCCAGTCCATAGTGGATCTAACATAATAGTGAGAGTCCAGTCCATAGCGGATCTAACATAATAGTGTGAGAGTCCAGTCCATAGTGGATCTAACATAATAGTATGAGAGTCCAGTCCATCGTGGATCTAACATAATAGTGTGAGAGTCCAGTCCATAGTGGATCTAACATAATAGTGTGAGAGTCCAGTCCATAGTGGATCTAACATAATAGTGTGATTGTCCAGTCCATAGTGGATCTAACATAATAGTGTGGGAGTCCAGTCCATAGTGGATCCAACATAATAGTGTGAGTCCAGTCCATAGTGGATCTAACATAATAGTGTGGGAGTCCAGTCCATAGTAGATCTAACATAATAGTGAGAGTCCAGTCTATAGTGGATCTAACATAATAGTGTGAGAGTCCAGTCCATAGTGGATCTAACATAATAGTGTGAGAGTCCAGTCCATAGTGGATTTAACATAATAGTGAGAGTCCAGTCCATAGTGGATCTAACATGATAGTGAGAGTCCAGTCCATAGTGGATCTAACATAATAGTGAAAGTCCAGTCCATAGTGGATCTAACTTAATAGTGTTAGAGTCCAGTCCATAGTGGATCTAACATAATAGTGAGAGTCCAGTCCATAGTGGATCCAACATAATAGTGTGAGAGTCCAGTCCGTAGTGGATCTAACATAATAGTGTGAGAGTCCAGTCAATAGTGGATCTTACATAATAGTGTGAGTTCAGTCCGTAGTGGATCTAACATAATAGTGAGAGTCCAGTCCATAGTGGATGTAACATAATAGTGAGAGAGTCCAGTCCATAGTGGATCTAACATAATAGTGTGAGAGTCCAGTCCATAGTGGATCTAACATAATAGTGAGAGTCCAGTCCATAGTGGATCCAACATAATAGTGTGAGAGTCCAGTCCGTAGTGGATCTAACATAATAGTGTGAGAGTCCAGTCAATAGTGGATCTTACATAATAGTGTGAGTTCAGTCCGTAGTGGATCTAACATAATAGTGAGAGTCCAGTCCATAGTGGATGTAACATAATAGTGTGAGAGTCCAGTCCATAGTGGATCTAACATAATAGTGTGAGTTCAGTCCATAGGGGATCTAACATAATAGTGTGAGTTCAGTCCATAGGGGATCTAACATAATAGTGAGAGTCCAGTCAATAGTGGATCTTACATAATAGTGTGAGTTCAGTCCATAGTGGATCTAACATAATAGTGTGATAGTCCAGTCCATAGTGGATCTAACATAATAGTGAGAGTCCAGTCAATAGTGGATCTTACATAATAGTGCGAGAGTCCAGTCCATAGTGGATCTAACATAATAGTGTGATAGTCCAGTCCATAGTGGATCTAACATAATAGTGGGAGTCCAGTCCATAGTGGATCTAACATAATAGTGCGAGAGTCCAGTCCATAGTGGATCTAACATAATAGTGTGAGAGTCCAGTCCATAGTGGATCTAACATAATAGTGTGAGAGTCCAGTCCATAGTGGATTTAACATAATAGTGAGTGTCCAGTCCATAGTGGATCTAACATGATAGTGAGAGTCCAGTCCATAGTGGATCTAACATAATAGTGAAAGTCCAGTTCATAGTGTATCTAACTTAATAGTGTTAGAGTCCAGTCAATAGTGGATCTAACATAATAGTGAGAGTCCAGTCCATAGTGGATCCAACATAATAGTGTGAGAGTCCAGTCCGTAGTGGATCTAACATAATAGTGTGAGTTCAGTCCATAGTGGATCTAACATAATAGTGAGTGTCCAGTCCATAGTGGATGTAACATAATAGTGTGAGAGTCCAGTCCATAGTGGATCTAACATAATAGTGTGAGTTCAGTCCATAGGGGATCTAACATAATAGTGAGAGTCCAGTCCATAGTGGATCTAACATAATAGTGTGAGTTCAGTCCATAGGGGATCTAACATAATAGTGAGAGTCCAGTCAATAGTGGATCTTACATAATAGTGTGAGTTCAGTCCATAGTGGATCTAACATAATAGTGAGAGTCCAGTCCATAGTGGATCTAACATAATAGTGCGAGAGTCCAGTCCATAGTGGATCCAACATAATAGTGTGAGAGTCCAGTCCATAGTGGTTATATAAGTTCATAAAGTGTGAAAAGAAATACAACAATGCAATATTCAGTGTTGAGAGCTAGATTTTTTGTGGACATGTTCCATAAATATTGATGTTAAAGATTTCTTTTTTGTGAAGAAATGTTTTGAAGTAAGTTGATGAATCCGGGTGGATCTCTATTACAATCCCCAAAGAGGGCACTTTAAGTTGATGATTACTTCTATGTGGAGAAATCTGCATTTATAATTGAATTTTTTTTAGTTATTTTTGTATATTTTTTCCAAATAGTTGAAGAAAGACCACTACAAATGAGCAATATTTTGCACTGTTATACAATTTAATAAATCAGAAACTGATGACATAGTGCTGTATTTTACTTCTTTATCTCTTTTTTTCAACCAAAAATGCTTTGCTCTGATTAGGGGTTACTTGAATTAAAAAAATGTCCACAGGGGGTACATCACTAAAAAAGATTGAGAACCACTGCTGTACAGCATATTTGTACAACTAAATGTGTATATATCATTTATACACACATACACATTGGCCCCCCAGACACATTTTCTTCTCTCAATGATGCCCCTGAGTCAAAATACTTGCCCAGATCTGCTCTAAGACTAAGCTTCTGGTTTATTAACTAAATGGGGTGCTAGAGTGGTTGTCCCCCAACCTGAAGGCTGTGAGTTGGGTCCTCAGTCCACCTGGGACCATCATCAGTAGATAAATGTGATAATAGTGTCAAAGCGCTTTAATCACCTTGAAGGTAGAAAAGCAAAGTCAATTTCATTTAACGTCCAATTTATTTTGTTTTCCATTCCTGAATTGCAATCACCACAGGACAGACAATGTGCACAAACATGCTGGCTAATTCTGTCTTTGAGGCTGCGCCACCTCCTGCATACAGTAGGAATTACAGTATGCTGTCAATGCATTGTGTTGACTTTAATAGCTGTAGTTTGAGGGCAAAAGGCTTTGGGTCGTTAATTCAGTCACTTTGTTAATGATTATAGGGTTCGTGCTGGCTTGGTCAAAATGGAACCCACAGCAAGGCAGATTGCAGCATGACAACAATGTTTGATGCACATAATTGCCAGAGAACACTCGTGAGGACCGACGCAGATTTAGGATTAGGAATGTAACAATACAGTAGTTGATGAATGCATTCATTATTATAGTGCGTGCATACGTGTGTGTGTGTATATATATGTACTATTAATAAATATATGTACACGTGTGTGTATGTATGTATGTATGTATGTGTATATATATATATATATATATACATATATATACCATATATGTGTATATATAAGTATATATGTATATATAAATGTGTATACATGTATATATACATGTGTATATATGTATATATGTGTACATATGTATATATACATGTGTGTATATATGTATACATTTGTACATATATATACATGTATATATGTGTGTTTATATGTATATATATTTGTATCTATATATGTATATATATATATGTGTATCTATGTATATGTATGTATGTGTATATATCTATGTATACTGTACATATGTGTATATATATATATATATGTATATATCTATGTATACTGTACATATGTGTGTATATATATATATATCTTGATTGGATTATCCAGAGAATAGTGCTCGATACCGTGGTAGAGCGCAATATGTAGGTGTGGGAAAAATCACAAGACTCCTTCATCTCTACAGAACTGTTTCATGAGGGGTTCCCTCAATCATCAGGAGATTTTCTCAAATTTTCTCAAATTCCCAAATCTCCTGATGATTGAGGGAACCCTTCATGAAACAGTTCTGTAGAGATGAAGGAGTCTTGTGATTTTTCCCACACCTACATATATATATATATATATATATATATATATATATATATATATATATATATATATATATATATATATACATGTGTGTATGTGTGTGTGTGTGTATATGTATATATATGTGTGTATATTTATATTTATGTTTTTTGTATAACAACATGAACACAACAGGACAAATACCCAGACCCCTTGCAGCACTAACTCTTCCGGGACGCTACAATATACACCCCCGGCCCCCCAATTACCATTAACTGATTAACGTGGACCCAGACTTAAACAAGTTGATAAACTTATTGGGGTTTTACCATATAGTGGTCAATTGTACGGAATTTGTACTGTACTGTGCAATCTACTAATAAAAGTTTCAATCAATCAATCAATCAATCAAACAACCCCGCCCACTTCAACATCCTCATGCCTGTTGCCATTTCTAATATAAAGTAGTGTAAAGTTCCTACTTATATTTGTCAGTAAACTCGCCATGAAAGCGCTAAAACATACCAGTGTAGTGAGTTTACATTAATCACCCAAGGAACTTTAGTTATTAGAGAGTTCCAGTCAGACGGTTTGTCACGGGACACATTTTGGCGTTGATGTTGTACTAGTGAGCCACGGATGAGGAGATGCTGCTCCGTTATTGATCGAAGTAAAGTCCGAATGTCATTAAAACAGTTAGCTCCATCTTTTGACATTTCTTCCGCTCCCGTCCTTGCACGCTACACCGCTACAACAAAGATGACGGGGAGAAGACGCTGTCGAAGGTGAACCACGTAAATAAGACCGCCCACAAAACAGCGCGTCCTGAAAGTGACTTGAATATGATCTGTAAATCATCATCCATGTAGCATTTTGACCAAAGAACCACCATTACATGTTATGTAGACCACAAGGAAGTCTCTCTCTCTCTCTCTCTCTCTCTGTCTCTCTCTCTGTCTCTCTCTCTCTC
The DNA here is from genome assembly GCF_033978795.1 of Nerophis ophidion. Classification (NCBI taxonomy): domain Eukaryota; kingdom Metazoa; phylum Chordata; class Actinopteri; order Syngnathiformes; family Syngnathidae; genus Nerophis; species Nerophis ophidion. Next base: position 51,992,572 of record NC_084622.1, read on the forward strand.
TATATATATATATATGTATGACTCCTTTAATGTGCCTTGTAATCCGGTGCACCTTTTGTATGAAAATAGACCCTCTCATCCGCCGTGTACTTTATAATCCGGTGCAACCTATGGTCCGGAAAATACGGTAACCACTTTATTTAGCCATTGGCCCACGGAGAAAAAACCCGTCTGATTAAGAACATGCTGTCGAGCTGGAAGGAGAAATAAAAGATGGCCGTCCAGGCGAAGGTGTGGACAAGCCAGCTTGCAGGAGCAATAAGTAGCGGGGCTTTTTCTTCTGTGTTGAATGTCAACAGGGCTCTGGGGATTATCAAGGGTGGGGGGAGGTGATTTTCTTCCTCGACAAGAAGCTGCAAAAACGGGCTGAAGGGCAGGGTCTCATCAGCCAGACAGACGGTATCAGGCAGGGAGACGATACGGTCCATCAGCCCCCCCACCCCTCCTTTTCGCCACAGCCTCACTTCTCTGCTTGTGTGTGTGTAGAAGACGGCGTGTGTCACGCAGGGAAATTAAGTGGAAGGAGGCTTGGGAAAACAAATGACGGAGCACAAGCCTTTATTAGAATCACTAGGTTGAGAGCGTTATTCTGAATCAATAGACCTGTGGTATTGTTTGTATATGTGACGCTATGCACGCACAATTCCACAATGCCCTCATTTACTCCCAACGGTCTGTGTCTGCAGGTTTGGCCCTCATCATGTGGAATGGTCTCTACACAGCAGAGAAGATCGTCATCCAGTGGACTCTTTTGAGCGAAGCTTGCTACTTTGCAGTACAATTTCTTGGTAATATACAATATTTTCCTCTCCTGCTTTACAGCCTCACATAAATGTTATTGACCAAATGTCTGACTCTGGCATGATTAGTGCAGCTTTTAGCCCAGTGTCACTTCCACTGCTGCCTTCCTATCAGGCGCACTGCTGCCCTCATGTGTTCATTCTGTAGAGTTGCAGCCTGCTTTGGGTTTTCAAGGTAAATTCCAAATACAAAAAAATATATAAATACGTTACTGGGTGCAACAAAAAGCACCTCCTTTAACACACCAGACATTTTGTACTTTTTTTTTTTTTTTTTAATAATATTTTCAGACATAGCACAGATAACTGACAATTAGTTTAGTCTTGTGTTAGGGTCGGCACCGACGCGTTTTAGTTTTTGAATGCATAAAAACACCACATACATTTATTTTTTTTGCATCAAGGCTTTTTAACTTAGTCAGGAACCTCTTTTTCGACAAAATAAAACATTTTAATTTTTTTCACTAAGTTATAAAATGCTCTGGTAGAAATTATGCCCTTGGTGTTGTTAGGGTCGGTTTCGACCCAGTTATAAAAATAAGATGATAAAGCAATGATAAGAGTCAAAACTGAACACACTGACAGCCAGCTCCTCTCCCAATCATGTGAGCTTTAGTGGATTCTCATTAAACCTTGTTATCCTGTACAAAAACAAACAAAAGACGGACACTAAAAGTGTCACTTTTTGCCACTCTGATTTTGTTTTTTTATTAGTTTTGGAACTAGTAATCTATTTCTCTTGGTTTCATTTGCTTGATTGGTTGTTGTTTGTGTGATGTTGGATTTCTGTTGCTGCAAAAAATACTTTTTAGCCATTTTCTTGAAGTAAATATATATGGGTCGAAATTAACCCGTAACACCATAGATGTTACTATAGTTAAAATTCTTAAAATGAAAAAATGAATAAAAAACATTTATTTAAGAGATTTGTTCTAATACCCCTTAGTAATAGTTAGGTAACACAACAACCTTTTTTTTATTTATATGATTCTCTTGAGGTTCGTTTTACCATTTTTAAAAATTGAAATCGAGGGGTATACTGACAAAAAAAAAGGCCCAATGGCCCAAACCAAAAATATTAAAACCAATATTTTCAAGGATAAAGAAGCCTAACAAGGTAACCAAGAGACGAGAAACAAATTGGATGATAGATAATTGTTTTTAGTGTATTTTACAGCTGATTTAAGACATGGGTCAAAACAGACCCGTTAACATAAGAGATGGTAACAGAAAGCTAACACAAGAGGAAGGTTAAGCAAAACAGCTTTAAAGCAATCCTCCTATTTGATTGTCTTGGTGTATTCAAAGTATTTAAATCTTATTTAAAGACACAACTTTTAAGTGAAGTGAATTATATTTATATAGCGCTTTCTCTAGTGACTCAAAACGCTTTACATAGTGAAACCCAATATCTAAGTTTCATTTAAAGCAGTGTGGGTGGCACTGGGAGCAGGTGGGTAAAGTGTCTTGCCCAAGGACACAACGGCAGTGACTTGGATGGCAGAAGCGGGGATCGAAACTGCAACCCTCAAGTTGCTGGCACAGCCGCTCTACCAACCGAGCTATCCCGCCCCCAACGGTGTAGCTTGACAACGGTTTAACTTATTGACGCTAGAGTGTGCATCTTATGACATCAATCAATCAACGTTTATTTATATAGCCCTAAATCACATGTGTCTTAAAGGGCTGCACAAGCCACAACGGCATCTGCGGTACAGAACCCACATAAGGGCAAGGAAAAACTCACCTCAGTGGGACATCAGTGACAATGTGGACTATGAGAAACCTTGAAGAGGACCGCATATGTGGGCAACCGCCCCACCTCTAAAGGAGACCGAAAACAATGGATGTCAAGCGGGTCTAGCATGATATTGTGAAAATCCAGTCCATAGTGGATCCAACATAACAGTGAGAATCCAGTCCATAGTGGAGCCAGCAGGAGACCATCCCAAGCAGAGATGGGCAGGGATGTCCCAAACCGATGCACAGGCGACCGGTCCATCCTGGGTCCCGACTCTGGACGAGCGTCCATCCTGGTTCCCGACTCTGGACAGCCAGCACTTCATCTGTGGCCACCGGACCTGTGTCCCCCCGCCCCCCTCCACAAGGGAGAGGGGGGCAGAGGAAAAAAGGAAAGAAACGGCAGATCAACTGGTCTAAAAAGGGGGTCTATTTAAAGGCTAAAGTATACAAATGAGTTTGAAGATGGGACTTAAATGCTTCTACTGAGGTAGCATCTCTAAATGTTACCGGGAGGGCATTCCAGAGTACTGGAGCCCCAATAGAAAAACGATAATATTTATTGGATAAGCTTTGTTTGGAGTACCGGACTGTCTGATTGTGGCGGTCCCTTCCCTGTACGGTCAGTGTCAGAGCTTGGTTCGCATTGCTGGCAGGAAGTCGAACACATTTCCAGGAGGCTACGCCGGATAGTCGAACCGCAGATTCAGGGGGAACAGTGTGGTTTTCATCCCGGTCGTGGAACTGTGGACCGGCTCTATACTCTCGGCAGGGTTCTTGAGGTTGCATGGGAGTTTGCCCAACCAGTCTTCATTTGCTTTGTGGACTTGGAGAAGGCATTGGACCGTGTCCCTCGGGAAGTCCTGTGGGGAGTGCTCAGAGAGTATGGGGTATCGGACTGTCTGATTGTGGCGGTCCGCTCCCTGTATGATCAGTGTCAGAGCTTGGTCCGCATTGCCGGCAGTAAGTCGGACACGTTTCCAGTGAAGATTGGACTCCACCAAGGCTGCTCTTTGTGGCCGATTCTGTTCATAACTTTTATGGACAGAATTTCTAGGCGCAGTCAGGGAGTTGAGGGGATCCAGTTTGGTGGCTGCGGGATTAGGTCTCTGCTTTTTTCAGACGATGTGGCTCTGATGGCTTCATCTGGCTGGGATCTTCAGCACTCACTGGATCGGTTTGCAGCCAAGTTTGAAGCGACTGGGATGAGAATCAGCACCTCCAAGTCCGAGTCCATGGTTCTCTTCTGGAAAAGAGTGGAGTGCCATCTACGGGTTGGGGAGGAGACCCTGCCCCAAGTGGAGGAGTTCAAGTACCTGGGAGTCTTGTTCACGAGTGAGGGAAGAGTGGATCGTGAGATCGACGGGCGGATCGGTGCGGCGTCTTCAGTAATGCGGACGTTGTACCGATCCGTTGTGAAGAAGGAGCTGAACCGGAAGGCAAAGCTCACAATTTACCGGTTGATCTACGTTCCCATCCTCACCTATGGTCATGAGCTTTGGGTCATGACCGAAAGGACAAGATCACGGGTACAAGCGGCCCAAATGAGTTTCCTCCGCCGGGTGGTGGGTCTCTCCCTTAGAGATAGGGTGAGAAGCTCTGTCATCCGGGAGGAGCTCAAAGTAAAGCCGCTGCCCCTCCACATGGTCAGGATGCCACCCGAACGCCTCCCTAGGGAGGTGTTTAGGACACGTCCAACCGGTAGGAGGCCACGGGAAAGACCCAGGACACGTTGGGAAGACTATGTCTCCCGGCTGGCCTGGGAACGCCTCGGGATCCCCCGGGAAGAGCTAGACGAAGTGGCTGGGGAGAGGGAAGTCTGGGTTTCCCTGCTTAGGCTGTTGCCCCCGTGACCCGACCTCGGATAAGCGGAAGAAGATGGATGGATGGACGGATGGATGTTTTATATTCTAGTTTCTTCAAAATAGCCACCCTTTGCTCTGATTACTGCTTCACACACTCTCGGCATTCTCTCCATGAGCTTCAAGAGGTAGTCGCCTGAAATTGTTTTCACTTCACAGTTTTGATGCCTTCAGGGACAATCTACAATGTAAATAGTCATGAAAATGAAGAAAACACATTGAAATGAGAAGGTGTGTCCCGTACTGCATATCTGCCATGTTAGATAGAACTCCCCAGGACCATTTGCACTGCATTTCTTTTTAGCAGTTTAGCTAATTTATGCTCATCAAAGCTCTGACAATTACAGTATGCTAATGCTCTGTGCTCATGGTTTCCTAGTACCCTCTGGTAGTTATTATCATCACTTGAAGCGATTATTTAGGACGCCTGTGTGTGACTTTGTTTCACGTGGGGAGACTGGTGCACAGGCAGTCACCACACCATCCTTGACAAGTCAGGGTCCAGTGGCATGGAGTCCAAGACGACTGGGGACCCTTTTCTGCTGCAGCCTTCTTCAGCCGTTGTGACGCTCCACAGGGTTAGCAATCATCCTCCGCCTGTTACACCGTTAAAGTTTTTGGTTGTTATTTCACCATAACTGGGCCCACATGGATGTGGGGGTGCCTTCGTTCTCGTGGTAGTTCTTACGTCTACCGTCTTCCGCCTGCTCTGCCATTGAGGTCTTCACCGTATCCCTGGCTAGGGGGCAGTCAGGTACTAGGCCTTTGCCAGAGGTGGGTAGTAACGCGCTACATTTACTCCGTTACATTTACTTGAGTAACTTTTGGGATGAATTGTACTTCTACGAGTAGTTTTTATGCGACATACTTTTACTTTTACTTGAGTATATTTATAGAGAAGAAACGCTACTTTTACTCCGTTCCATTTATCTACATTAAGCTCGCTACTCGCTACTTTTTTCTATCGATCTATTAATGTTTGTTTTGGTTTATGACAGAGCTTCAAAGTAGGAACTACGCATGCCTGCGTTTCACCAATCACATGCAGTCACTGGTGACGTTGGACCAATCAAACAGAGCCAGGCGGTCACATGACCGTGATACGTAAAACCCGACTTAAACATGTTGAAAAACTAATTTGGGTGTTACCATTTAGTGGTCAATTGTACGGAATATGTACTGTACTGTGCAATCTAATAATAGAAGTTTCAATCAATCAATCAAAAGTGTATAGGAAAAAAAGACACATTTTATTTCAACCGTACTTCCCGTCAAAAGCCTAAAGACTGATCGCACAGTTCCTGTCTTCACAATAAAAGCACAGCTCCATCGCGCCTGCGCTAACAAAATAAGAGTCTCCGAAAGCCAGCGCAAACAAGCTAGCAAGCTACGGAATTTGCCGCCAATGTATTTCTTGTAAAGTGTATAAAAACGAATATGGAAGCTGGACAGATAAGATGCCAAAAACCAACGACTTTCATGTGGTATTAGACAGAAAAGAGGAACTTTTTTTCTCCTCCATTTGAAAAAGTGGACGTTATCAGCACTACAATGCAAGTCATCAGAATCAGGTAATACACCAACTTATATTCTTGTCTTCATGAAAGATAAGAATCTATATGTTAAACATGCATGTATATTCATTAAAACACCTTCAACATGTGAACAAAAACGTCAAAATAAATAAATGTAAATTATATACTGTATATATAAATGTATGTATGTATATATACGTATGTATATATATATATATGTATATATGTGTGTATAAATGATATGTGTGTGTATGTATATATGAGGTAGATCACCTCGACTTGGTCATTTATTAAGTAATTGATAAACATTGAAAAACTTATTGGGGTGTTACCATTTAGTGGTCAATTATACGGAATATGTACTGTACTGTGCAATCTAATAATACAAGTTTTAATCAATCAATCAAATCAATGAATGCCTACTGAGGCTATGGTGCTGTTAAGTTATTGTGGCTTATTTTATTTTAATGTACTATTATTTAATAAATATTATTGTACCCCGCCTTCCGCCCGATTGTAGCTGAGATAGGCGCCAGCGCCCCCCGTGACCCCGAAAGGGAATAAGCGGTAGAAAATGGATGGATGGATTATTGTTTTAGTTGCTTAAGAGATATTCCTCGCTCTGAATTTGCTCATTGCTATTTTTATGTTTTTGTGCATTATTTGCCGTAATCAGGTTACTCATCAGTTACTCAGTACTTGAGTAGTTTTTTCACAACATACTTTTTACTTTTACTCAAGTAAATATTTGGGTGACTACTCCTTACTTTTACTTGAGTAATAAATCTCTAAAGCAGGGGTGCCCATTTAGTCGATCGCGAGCTACCAGTCGACCGCGGGGGGTGTGTCAGTCGATCTCCAGCCAGGCTTTTAAAAAAAATAGACCTAAAAATTAGTGATCATCAATCTTCACCAAGACGTCACTTAAAATACATTCACGGTACCGGAGGGTCTTGTGAGATGACGCTGGCTGCTGCAAGATCATTATTATGAAAATATGACCGAGAGGAAGGCGAGAAACACTTTTTATTTCAACAGACTTTCGTCAAAACTCTAAAGGCCGACTGCACATTTCCTATCTTCACAATAAAAGCCCTGCTTCATGCTGCCTGCGCTAACTAAATACAGAGTCTCGGAAAACTGGCGTGCACAAGCGATCCCTCAGAAAGCTGGCATGCACATCACTTGTGCACGCCAGCTTTCCGAGACTCTTATTTTGTTAGCGCAGGCAGCAAGAAGCAGGGCTTTTATTGTGAAGATAGGAAATGTGCAGTCGGCCTTTAGAGTTTTGACGAAAGTCTGTTGAAATAAAAAGTGTTTCTCGCCTTCCTCTCTGTCATTTTTTCATAATAATGAACTGGCAGCAGCCAGCGTCATCTCACAAGACCCTCGGGTGCCGTGAATGTCAATCAAGCAAGCTACGGAATTTGCCGCCAATGTTTTTCTTGTAAAGTGTATGGAAGCTGGATGAATTAGAGGCCAAAAACCAACCACTTTCATGTGGTATTGTACAGAAAGGACAACTTTTTTTCTCCTCCATTTGAAAATGTGGGCGTTATCATCATTACTGTCTGATTCCAATCAATGCAAGTCATCAGAATCAGGTAATACACCAACTTATATTCTTGTCTTTGTGAAAGAAAGACATCTATATGTGTTACACATGCTTGTATTATCATTAAACACATTTAACTTGTTTACAAAAATGTCTCTTTCATAAATAAATAAATATAAATGATATATATAAATGAGGTAGATCCCCTCGAGTTGGTCAATTGAAAAGTAGCTCGCCTGCAGAAAAAGTGTGGGCACCCCTGGTTTACACACAGAGTGAATGTCCAGTGTGTAATTAGGGTGTCCCTCTATGGTTGCAGTGACATCCATCACCTTAATAGAGATGGCCATGCTGCCCCACGCTGCCATGCTGCTGCTCCTCAGCCGAGTACTCTTCCTGGTGGTCACCATGGCGTACTACTACCACCTGGGTCGCAAGCCGAAGAAGGTGTGAGCTTGACTGCAGCGTTCCCCCCCCCAAGGAGACGACAGCCCAGCATCGACGCGGCGGCAGGAAGGTTTGGATTGTTGTTTGAATTGGAGCTGGGAGCGTTATTTTGCCAGCGGGTGCACGCTCCACGCTCCCTCCACGGGACCTAGCTTAGTATCACCCTGCCAATAGAACATTACAGACTCTATACGGAAAACTCAAGACCTCATGGTATGAATGATGTTGTGAGGTCCAACACATATCCTGCGTTTTGAGTGCTGTTGTTGTAAAAAAAAAAAAAAAATTCTATGATATTGTATTCTTGTGTTCCTTTGTTCCAGGTATGTAATGTACTTGGACGTCTCTCACGCTGTTGTACACACGACAAACCTTTTGGACACACCTTCTCATTCTCAACACAACTGATGGTCCCAACCCCTTCGCTGGACAGTCGCTGGACCCTATCTCAGCTGCATTTGGGCGGTAGGCGGGGTACACCCCTGGACAAGTTGCCATCCCATCACAGTATATATATATATATATATATATATATATATATATATATACTGTGGCAAAAAAAAGTATTTAGTCAGCCAGCGATTGTGCAAGTTCTCCCACTTAAAATGATGACAGAGGTCTGTAATTTTCATCATAGGTACACTTCAACTGTGAGAGACAGAATGTGAAAAAAAAAAATCCGGGAATTCACAGTGTAGGAATTTATTTGTAAATGATGTTGGAAAATAAGTATTTGGTCAACCATTCAAAGCTCTCACTGATGGAAGGAGGTTTTGGCTCAAAATCTCACGATACATGGCCCCATTTTTCTTTCCTTAACACGAATCAATCGTCCTGTCCCCTTAGCAGAAAAACAGCCCCAAAGCATGATGTTTCCACCCCCATGCTTCACAGTAGGTGTGGTGTTCTTGGGATGCAACTCAGTATTGTTCTTCCTCCAAACAGGACGAGTTGAGTTTATACCAAAATGGATACATGGATGATACAGCAGAGGATTGGGAGAATGTCATGTGGTCAGATGAAACCAAAATAGAACTTTTTGGTATAAACTCAACTCGTCGTGTTTGGAGGAAGAAGAATGCTGAGTTGCATCCCAAGAACACCGTACCTACTGTGAAGTATGGGGCTGGAAACATCATGCTTTGGGGCTGTTTTTCTGCTAAGGGGACAGGACGATTGATCCGTGTTAAGGAAAGAATGAATCGTGAGATTTTGAGCCAAAACCTCCTTCCATCAGTGAGAGCTTTGAATGGTTGACCAAATACTTATTTTCCACCATCATTTACAAATAAATTCTTTAAAATTCCTACAATGTGAATTCCTGGATTTTTTTTTCACATTCTGTCTCTCACAGTTGAAGTGTACCTATGATGAAAATTACAGACCTCTGTCATCATTTGAAGTGGGAGAACTTGCACAATCGCTGGCTGACTAAATACTTTTTTGCCCCACTTTATTTACAGCCCGGCCCCTGGCCAAATTGCTGTAACCCAATGTGGCCCCCGAGTCAAACGGTTTGGGGATCCCTGATGTAAATAGTCATGAAAATAAAGAAAAGTCCTTAAATGAGAAGGTGTGTCCAAACGTTCGACCTGTACTGTACATTTAAATTTGTAAACGCTACATCTCGACACCGCCTGACATGCACTTATGGACCAAGAGTGTGTGCTGTAATTTATTGCGGCGTGTGTTTACGTCCGCCAAAGCCAGCTGGTTAGCACACTGGAGGTTATAGCGTAAAGAAAAACAAGTGACAGTGTTTTCTGTTGATGTCTTTCAAAAATAGCACATTTAAACTGCCCAACAATTTTCCTTTCATGTATTATTCAATGCAACCAAAGTGAACGGTCGATGTTTTGTACAGTAGTTTGTTTTTTCAGCATGGTAGTTTTTGGCCCGCAGTGATAAAAGTCGGTCCTCGTTTTGCGCGAACACAACTTTACTGGCTTCTTTATGAGTGATGTAGCAGATTTTCTATAACGCCATGTCTGTGGTCTTGCCTTAACAAATGTTTCTAACAGTCCAACACTGCATTTTGATGCTTTTAGGATGTTCATTAAAGTACACACAGTGTTCTTGCATACAAAGTGTTCAGTATTAGGTCGAGCATTCTTTTCTTTCTCCAGTGTGATTTTGTACCTATTTAAGCAATTGTCTTTTAATGTCATGCATGTACAACACTCAAAACCAGTGAAGTTTGGCAAACTGTGTAAATGGTAAATAAAAACAGAATAAAATGATTTGCAAATCCTTTTCTAACTTATATTCCATTGAAAAGACTTTAAAGACAAGATATTTAAGGAGTTAGGGTTGGGTTTAACCCTAACCTTAAATTTTTTTGCAAATAATCATTAACTTATGATTTAATGTCAGCAACACATTGCAAAAAAGTTGGCACGGGGCATTTTTACCAGTGTGTTACATGGCCTTTCCTTTTAACAACACTCAGTAAATGTTTGGGAACTGAAGAGATCAATTTTTGAAGACTTTACTATTCTTGCTTGATGTTCAGCTTAAGTTGTTCAACAGCCCAAGGTGTCCGTTGTGGTATTTTACGCTTCAAATGCCACTCTTTTACTCTTGTTTAATGAATCCACAATCCTGTAAAATTTGGCTTGGCATTGTCTTGCTGAAATAAGCAGGAGCGTCCATGATAACGTTGCTTGGATGACAACATATGTTGCTCCAAAACCTGTATGGACCATTCAGCATTAATGGTGCCTTCACATATGTGTAAGTTACCCATGCCTTGGGCACTAATACACCCCCATACCATCACACATGCTGGCTTTTCAACTTTGCGCCTATAACAATCCGGATGGTTATTTTCCTCTTTGGTCTGGAGAACACCATTTCCAGAGTTTCCAAAAACAATCTATAATGTGTACTCGTCAAACCAAAGAACACTTTTCCACTTTGCATCAGTCCATCTTAAATGAGCTTGGGCCCAGGGACACCAGCAGCGTTTTCCGGGTGTTGTTGATAAGTTGCTTTGGCTTTGCATAGTAGAGTTTTAACTTGCACTTACAAATGTAGCGACCAACTGTAGTTACAGGCAGTGGTTTTCTGAAGTGTTCCTGAGCCCATGTGGTGATATCCTTTACACAATTATGTCGCTTTTTAATGCGGTGCCGCCTAAGGGATCCAAGGTCCGTTATATCATCGCTTACGTGCAGTGATTTCTCCAGATTCTCTGAACCTTTTGATGATATTACGGACCGTGGATGGTGAAATCCCTAAATTCCTTGCAATAGCTCGTTGAGAACTGTTGCTCTTAAACTCTTGGACAACTTGCTCACGCATTTCTTCAAAAAGTGGTGACCCTCGCCCCATCCTTTCGATTGGAAACTAGATCCTTCTTGCATTTATACAGTTCAATTGATTAATCATTCATTGGCGTGGGCTTTCTACACATTCCAGTCTCTAAAGCGCTCAAGGTGCAGCATAAACGACATTCAAGTCACATGAAAAGAAAACTAAGTCGGGATCAAGGGTGACAGTAGTTCTGTCCACCAGTGGTTTTGACCAGAATGAAAATAACTGCAGCTGAAAAATCGGTTTTGACTTACGTTAGCTATGTTACACATACAAAACACCAAACCAGTGAATTTCTGGGTGTTGTTGGTAAATGGCTTTGGCTCTGCAAGGTAGAGTTTGAACTTGCACTTACAGATGTCGCGACCAACAGTAGTTACTGACAGCGGATTTCTGAAGTGTGGTGATATCCTTTACACACTGATGTTGCTTTTTGATGCAGTCCAGCCTGAGGGATCAAAGGTCACGGGCATTCAATGTTTGTTTTTGGCCTTGCCGCTTACGTGCAGTGATTTCTCTAGATTCTCTCAACCTTTTGATGATATTACAGACCGTAGATGGTGAAGTTCCTAAATTCCTTGCAAAAGCTGGTTGAGAAATGTTGTTCTTAAATTGTTGGACAGTTTGCTCACGCATTTGTTGACAAAGTGGTGACCCTCGCCCCGTCCCTGTTTGTGAATGACTGAGCATTCCATGGAAGCCGCTTTTCTACCCAATCATGGCACCCACCTGTTCCCAATCAGCCTGTTCACCTGTGGAATGTGAAGTGTGAATTATATTTATATAGCGCTTTTTCTCTAGTGACTCAAAGCGCTTTACATAGTGAAACCCAATATCTAAGTTACATTTAAACCAGTGTGAGTGGCACTGGGAGCAGGTGGGTAAAGTGTCTTGCCCAAGGACACAACAGCAGTGACTAGGATGGCGGAAGCGGGAATCGAACCTGCAACCCTCAAGTCGCTGGCACGGCCACTCTACCAACCGAGCTATCCCGCCCGGGATGGCCCAAATAAGCGTTTGATGAGCATGCCTCAACTTCCTCAGTCTTTTTTACCACTTGTGCCAGCTTTTTCAAAATATTTGCCCAAAAAAAACAACAAAGTTTACCAGTTTGAACGTTAAATATCTCGTCTTTGAAGTCTATTCAATTGAATATATGTTGAAAAGGATCAATGTATTCTGTTTTTATTTATGATTTACACAATGTGCAGACTTCACTGGTTTTGGGTTTTGTGATAATTCAGCAGTGCAGAATTAGCGGAGTGTGTGTAGCAACACATAATCCCACCAGACGGACACCAACATCCAAAGACGAGTACAATCGGATCACTCCCTGCGACAGGAAACAGGTGCTTGTCAGTTTTCAGTCACTGGTGCAACATCTGCTACAATCTTACCTCACATTTGAACTCCAGTCAGCTTGTACTTCTCCTTGTGCAAATAGAAGTAGGAGCGCCGCCGATCCAGCACCGTGCACCCAGGGGCCTCCTCCAAAGGTGGTCCCCGAGTCCCCGCCCCAGATGGGAGTAGTCCTGAGGTCTGAGTGATTGCCGGGTTGGTGCTTGTTACTTGGGTGAGTCTTCACTTGGCACGGGGAACACATGGGTGTGGTCTGGTGCTCCGCCGTAAAGTAGTGATTATCTTTTTTTTAATGGACAGCTGCTGGCATGCTAATTATTGGCCGTTCCGCGAGAGGCCTCAAATCATCCACCTTTTTGAAATGCTGGAAGATCTGTGAGGCTGATTTATTTCGGGACATATAGTATCACCACGTTTTCCACATTTGATCTTAAAGCAGGGATGTCCAAAGTGCGGCCCGGGGGACATTCGCGGCCTGCAGGGAATCTTTTAACGGCACATTCTAAAAATACGATTAAAAAAAATACAAAACATAAACAGTGGTATAAAAGAGCAAACGTGAAATTTCATAAGAAAATATTGCAATTTTTGACCTTAATAACACAAAGCTGCCATGCAGGCTGTTTCTTTCTTAAAAAAAAAAAGTAATGAATAAAAATCAATGTCATTATGAATTATTGACCCATTCAAGGCACCAATTACATCACATTAAATATTCCACTTTGACATATTTTTTGTGTAAAATATTTTGTTTGCGCCACACGTTTTTGTTTTGAAACGAACAAACAAAAAACATAACAATTAAACTTATAGCATAGCTCGGTTGGTAGAGCGGCCGTGCCAGAAACTTGAGGGTTGCAGGTTCGATTCCCACTTGTGCCATCCTAGTCACTGCCGTTGTGTCCTTGGGCAAGACACTTTACCCACCTGCTCCCGGGGCACTCACACTGGTTTAAATGTAACTTAGATATTGGGTTTCACTATGTAAAGCGCTTTGAGTCACTTGAGAAAAGCGCTATATAAATATAATTCACTTCACTAATTGACGGATATATCTGAAGTTGATCTCGAGATTATTGTGTTAAAAGTAAATAAAATCATTATAATTTATTTTTTAACACTTTAATGAATAGGACCCTTTTGGATACCCAATAATTTTAGTGTGATTTTTTTTTTTTTTTTTTAAGTCCCATTGCTCAAAAAATAATAATGAATGTGGTTATGACTTATTGACCTTTTTAAAGCTCCACTTATTATATGATCTAAAATCGATCCATTTTCTACCACTTATTCCCTTTTGGGGTCGCGGGGGGCGCTGGCGCCTATCTCAGCTACAATCGGGCGGAAGGCGGAGTACACCCTGGACAAGTTGCTCCCTAATCGCAGGGCCAACACAGACAGACAGACAACATTCACACACTAGGGACCATTTAGTGTTGCTAATCAACCTATCCCCAGGTGCATGTCTTTGGAGGTGGGAGGGGCCTATCCCCAGGTGCATGTCTTTGGAGGTGGGAGGGGCCTATCCCCAGGTGCATGTCTTTGGAGGTGGGAGGGGCCTATCCCCAGGTGCATGTCTTTGGAAGTGGGAGGAAGCCGGAGTACCCGGAGGGAACCCACGCATTCACGGGGAGAACATGCAAACTCCACACAGGAAGATCCCGAGCCTGGATTTGAACCCAGGACTGCAGGAACTTCGTATTGTGAGGCAGACGCACTAACCCCTCTTCCACCGTGAAGCCCATGATCTAAAATATTCCACTTACGTGGAATGATCTGAAATATTCCACTTAAAAATGTTATTGGGTGAAAATATTGCATATTTTATGATTTTTCTATAAAAAATGGTTTTCTTTGACAAAAAAAACATACAACTTAATTATTTTTTAAATGTTATATTGACAGATAGACCTAATGTTGATCTAGAGATTTAAGCCCATAATAATAATAATACTGAATAATGACACATTTTTAATATTTTTTGGACCAAAACCCTTTGGTGTTCCCGGGATCAAGCCTGAGTGGAGGCCTAAATGTATATTTTTATACATATATTGTATTGGTTTTTAAAATAAAAAAAATATCAAATTGGCCCCAGCTTGCTTTGATTTTTCAGTGTGCGGCCCTCTGTGGAAAAAGTTTGGACACCCCTGTCTTAAAGCCTTATTCCAAAATGAAATCATTTTTGTCCACTAAAGATCTACACTACAAAAAGTCAGTGTTGAAAAACTAGGAAAAAACAGGTCACACTGAGGGTGGTCGTATAAACAACTTTAACACTGTTACAAATATGCGCCTTACTGTGAACCCACACCAAACAAGAATGACAAACACATTTCGGGAGAACATTCGCACCGTAACACAACATAAACACAACGGAACAAATACCCAGAAACCCTTGCAGCACTAACTCCTCCGGGGCGCTACAATATACACCCCCCGCTCCTCATGCTCTCTGAGGGAGAGCATGTCCCAAATTCCAAGCTACTGTTTTGAGGCATGTTAAAAAAAAAAAAGAATTTTGTGACTGCATTTTTTTCCATAACTTCGGTATATGGATATCGGTATCGGTTGATATCGGAATCGGTAATTAAGAGCTAGACAATATCGGCAATAAAGCCATTATCAAACATCTCTAAAAATAAATCACATGCAGAGCCTTTGTGTCGAAGCACCTTAGGCCCCCTTTTTCAATCGGATGCCACAAGCTTGGCACACCCATCTTTGGGCAGTTTCTCTCATTCCTCTTTACAGCACCTCTCAAATTCCATCCATCAGGTTGGATGGGAAGCGTTGATTTTCATTCAGAATGTCTCTACATTCATCTTTCCCTCTATCCTCTTTGGAAACCCACCCCCACACCATGATGCTGCCACCACCATTCTTTACTGGAGGGATGGTATTGGGCTGGTTTCCTTCAATAAGGATGCCTGGCATTCACGCCAAAGACTTCAATCCTGGACCCTCAGACTATGAAAACCAAACGATGTGGTCTGATGAGACATGCATGCGCATTACAAAAAAAAAAATGGCTTCCGTTTGGTCACTCAAGCATTCAGGCCTGGTTGGTGGATTGCTGCAGAGAAGGTTGTCCTTCAGGACGGAGGAATGCTGTAGTTCTGACAGAGTGACCGTCGGGTTCTTGGTCAACTCCCTGACCCGAGAGGAATGCAGCAATGTACAGAGACATCCTGGATTAAAAAAAAACACTCTTCCCATCCAACCTGATGGAGCCTGAGAGGTTCTGCAAAGAGGAATGGACTAAAACGGCCAAAAGATAGGTGTGCCATGCTTGTGGGAAATCGTATTCCAAAAGACAAAGTATTGAGCCGAGGCTCTGCATATTTATGTATATGTGACTTTTTTAGTTGTTTAGTTTTAATAAGACTGCTAAATTGAAAAAAAAAAAAAAGTATTCACATTGTCATTATGGGGTATTGTGTGTGGAATTTTGAGGACAAAAATTAATTATTTCCATTTTGGATTAAGACTGTAACATAATAGAATGTAGAAAAAGTGAATACTCAGCGTATGCACTGTAGAGTTGATGAATCTATCAAGATTAGTCCAGCAAGGATGTTTGTTCATTGAGTTTTGGGGTAGTTTGATACTTAGATCAAACTATAAATAGCACACCGGGTCTAAAGTGGTAGCATTGTGTTTTTATCTACATACTGTTTGTGCTACTATCTTGTACCTCAAAGCCAATTGTCATTGTTCTTTTCCACTATTTGGTTGCAAATAAAGAATCCTTGTTTATTTTGATGGCTTCCCAAGTTGTTGAGCTCCAGACTGGAAGACCTGCTCCAAATCGGCCAGGGAAGTTTATTTGTAGTCCACGATTCATACCTGAGGCAATTCAGAGTGCTTTACAGATACATGCAATTAAAATAAAGGAAGGAATTAACTGAATTGACAGTAAATATTCATCCATTTCCTTCCGCTTATCCAAGGCCGGGTCGCGGGGGCAGCAGCCTAAGTAGGGAAGCCCAGACTTCCCTCTCCCCAGCCACTTGGTCCAGCTCTTCCCGGGAGATCTCGAGGCGTGCCCAGGCCAGCCGGGAGACATAGTCCTCCCAACGTGTCCTGGGTCTTCCCCAGAACCACCTCATCTGGCTCCTCTCCATGTGGAGGAGCAGCAGCTTTACTTTGAGTTCCTCCCGGATGACAGAGCTTCTCACCCTATCTCTAAGGGAGAAACCCGCCTCATTTGGGCCGCTTGGACCCGTGATCTTGTCCTTTCGGTCATAACCCAAAGCTCATGACCATAGGTGAGGATGAGAAGGTAGATTGACCGGTAAATTGAGAGCTTTGCCTTCCGGCTCAGCTCCTTCTTCACCACAACAGATCGATACAGCGTCCGCATTACTGAAGACGCCGCACAGATCCGCCTGTCCATCTCACCATCCACTCTTCCCTCACTCGTGAACAAGACTCCTAGGTACTTGAACTCCTCCACTTGGGTCAGGGTCTCCTCCCCAACCCGGAGATGGCACTCCACCCTTTTCCGGGCAAGAACCATGGACTTGGACTTGGAGGTGCTGACTACGGTCGCTTCACACTCGGCTGTGAACCGATCCAGTGAGAGCTGAAGATCCTGGCCAGATGAAGCCATCAGGACCACATCGTCTGCAAAAAGCAGAGACCTAATCCTGCAGCCACCGAACTGCGCCTAGAAATTCTCTCAGTAAATAATGTAGATAAAATACCGTATTTCCTTGAATTGCCGCCGGGGCGATAATTATTTTAAAACCTCTTCTCACACCGGCACTTACCAAAGGCATGCGGTAAATTTAGGCCTGCGCTTAAAGGTTTGAGCGTGATGTAAGGATACCATCATGAAAAGCACATTTAATAAAAAAAACTTTATTATGGTCTTACCTTTACTTATAAATGAAGTCCTTGCGCAGCTCCTTCTGATCAAAAGCATCGATAACTTGTTTATAGAAGTCTTCCTTATCTTTCTTCAGTTTTAAAAGTCTCTCTTTGTTGATGGAGATCTTCCTTTATTACCTCCTGCTTCGATTGAAAGTCCAGTTTAGAAAACTGATTTATTTTAGATATGTAATCCTCCATGTTAAAAGTGCAAGCGAGAGGAAAAAATAAACGATCGCTGCTCACTCTTGCTGCTTGTTGTCACTTCTTCTGCAGCCGAGTAGTCGCAAGAAGGATCACTAGCGCCCTCTACCACCAGGAGGCGGGAGTCATTTAATGACTCATATTTGACACACGCAGCTACGGTATATTAATAAAACATAGCTGCTTACTGTTCTTTTTAGCATATTCAATAGCTTGGACCTTAAATCCTGCTGAATAGCTCTTAATCTTCTTCCCTTTATGCGATTTCAAATGATTGAAATCAGCCTCCTCCATTTTGAAAATGATGACAGGTGAAGTGTCACTCGTGACGTGACGAGTTTGACCCTGTGGAAATTCTAGGCATATGCGCTAATAAAAATGATATTTTGCGAAACGAGTATGACCCGGCGTTAATCCTGAGCCGGCGGTAATGCTAAGCATGCGCTAATTATTTTGCAGCCTAGGATCACTGGGGCCATTTTGTAGAGCGACAGGTGATCAGACCACTGTGAGCCATCTACGCACCTGTCGGCGATCTCGGGGCCGGTCCCGGCACACCCGCCTCGCTGCAGGGCTGCAGGCCACGCCTCCTCACAACAGCCTACTCTGTCCTGTCCTGTACAAGTGGTCCGTGCCAACAGTCCAGTCCAGCTTATTGTCCACCCGCACCCCGAGGTACTTGAATGAGTCCATGGTCTGTACCTCGACTCCCTCAATCACAATAGGCCGTGACTTTTGACTCAACCTCCCAAATTCAATGACCAGCTACCTCCATTTTGTAGAGCGACAGGTGATCAGACCACTGTGGGCCATCTCCGCACCTGTCGGCGATCTCATCGGCGATCTCGGAGCCGGTCCCGGCACACCCGCCTCGCTGCAGGGCTGCAGGCCACGCCTCCTCACAACAGCCTACTCTGTCCTTTCCTGTACAAGTGGTCCGTGCCAACAGTCCAGTGCAGCTTATTGTCCACCCGCACCCCGAGGTAGTTGAATGAGTCCACGGTCTGTACCTCGACTCCCTCAATCACAATAGGTCGTGACTTTTGACTCGACCTCCCAAATTCAATGACCAGCTACCTCCATTTTGTAGAGCGACAGGTGATCAGACCACTGTGGGCCATCTCCGCACCTGTCGGCGATCTCATCGGCGATCTCGGAGCCGGTCCCGGCACACCCGCCTCGCTGCAGGGCTGCAGGCCACGCCTCCTCACAACAGCCTACTCTGTCCTTTCCTGTACAAGTGGTCCGTGCCAACAGTCCAGTGCAGCTTGTTGTCCACCCGCACCCCGAGGTAGTTGAATGAGTCCACGGTCTGTACCTCGACTCCCTCAATCACAATAGGTCGTGACTTTTGACTCGACCTCCCAAATTCAATGACCAACTAGCTCCATTTTGTAGAGCGACAGGTGATCAGACCACTGTGGGCCATCTCCGCACCTGTCGGCGATCTCATCGGCGATCTCGGAGCCGGTCCCGGCACACCCGCCTCGCTGCAGGGCTGCAGGCCACGCCTCCTCACAACAGCCTACTCTGTCCTTTCCTGTACAAGTGGTCCGTCCCAACAGTCCAGTCCAGCTTATTGTCCACCCGCACCCCGAGGTACTTGAATGAGTCCACGGTCTGTACCTCGACTCCCTCAATCACAATAGGTCGTGACTTTTGACTCAACCTCCCAAATTCAATGACCAACTAGCTCCATTTTGTAGAGCGACAGGTGATCAGACCACTGTGGGCCATCTACGCGCCTGTCGGCGATCTCGGAGCCGGTCCCGGCGCACCCACCTCGCTGCAGGGCTGCAGGCCACGCCTCCTCACAACAGCCTACTCTGTCCTTTCCTGTACAAGACGTCCGTGCCAACAGTCCAGTCCAGCTTATTGTCCACCTGCACCCCGAGGTACTTGAATGAGTCCACGGTCTGTACCTCGACTCCCTCGATCACAATAGGTCGTGACTTTAGACTCGACCTCCCAAATTCAATGACCAGCTAGCTCTTCGGTCTTTGACGGATTGAGCTGCAAGAGGTTCCTGTGGCACCAGACACAGGAACCTCTTGCAGCTCAATCCGATACGTCCGAGGAAACCGAGGTGTCCGATTCCTCCCGAGACACTGTGAAAGCGTGTCCATCCCGGCGCTCAGCACCAGATCCGCAGCCCTGTCTCTTCATCCGCATCGCCTCCAATCTCTCCAAACGGACTCTGGCGTGGCAGAGACCCAGCAGCTGGTCTCCATGGCCTAAAGGCTCCCAGGAGGCAGATCCGGAAGTTGAGAAAAAAAGCAATGCCGAAGTCAGGAAAGTGCCACCCTGATCACACAGCCCCTAAGGGTCCCTAACCTAAAGGCATAAAAACATGCTTGTCCAACACTACGAGATTTGACTCCGTGACGATGATCTGGATCAACCACAAGATGCAATCACTTCAATCAATGTTTATTTATATAGCCCCAAATCACAAATGTCTCAAAGGACTGCACAAATCATTACGACTACAACATCCTCGCAAGAACCCACAAAAGGGCAAGGAAAACTCACACCCAGTGGGCAGGGAGAATTCACATCCAGTGGGACGCCAGTGACAATGCTGACTATGAGAAACCTTGGAGAGGACCTCAGATGTGGGCAACCCCCCCCCCCCCCCCCCCCTCTAGGGGACCGAAAGCAATGGATGTCGAGCGGGTCTAACATGATACTGTGAAAGTTCAATCCATAGTGGCTCCAACACAGCCGCGAGAGTTCAGTTCAAGCGGATCCAAGACAGCAGCGAGAGTCCCATCCACAGGAAACCATCTCAAGTGGAGGCGGATTAGCAGCGTAGAGATGTCCCCAACCGATACACAGGCGAGCGGTCCATCCTGGGTCTCGACTCTGGACAGCCAGTACTTCATCCATGGTGATCGGACCGGACCCCCTCCACAAGGGAGGGGGGGACATAGGAGAAAATAGAAAAGAAAAGAAGCGGCAGATCAACTGGTCTAAAAAGGAGGTATATTTAAAGGCTAGAGTATACAGATGAGTTTTAAGGTGAGACTTAAATGCTTCTACTGAGGTAGCATCTCGAACTGTTACCGGGAGGGCATTCCAGAGTACTGGAGCCCGAACGGAAAACGCTCTATAGACGTTCTTCTCGGACATTTCCTGAAAGTTTCATAAAAATCCGCCCATAACAATTTTGAGTTAAGTTACAAACTAAAACTAAGACTAAAAAATGACAAACCAAGGGTAACTATTTCCTAACCTTTGGCGCGTGATCAATTCTCTCCTTGCAATGGTTCCTCCTTAGTATTCCTCCTGGTGAGAAACCTTCAAAGACTTTGATCTCCCCCAAAATACTTAATTGTGTGATTACGTGCGAGGCTTCAAAAGTCCTTTTGTGAGTGTCACTTTCTCACTTGGATCATAGCCGGCGGTAAATGTCAGCCCGTGAAGTCCTTTCATCAAAACGTTGACCTTGTTCTGACATGTTTACACCAAGAGTTGTTATGTAAGGTAATCTTTTGTTTTGTGTTTGTCTGAACCTGCATGTTGGAACAAGACCTTACTTTAGCTTACGTACCCAGGACTTAAACAGGCTTCTTTTTACGTGCCAGGAGGGGAAAAAGATGGAATTGTGTGGCACCGTCAGAGGCAAGAAGCTCCAAAATGTGCCGATTCCCGGCATACTTGCCTTTCATTTTGTAGATAAACACACTTGACTCGAAACTAAACCGCTAAAA
Organism: Nerophis ophidion; assembly: GCF_033978795.1. Taxonomy (NCBI): domain Eukaryota; kingdom Metazoa; phylum Chordata; class Actinopteri; order Syngnathiformes; family Syngnathidae; genus Nerophis; species Nerophis ophidion. The sequence goes on from NC_084622.1 coordinate 52,013,977, forward strand.
CCTCTTAATTATGTTGTTTGTAAATCGAAAAGTTTGTAAAGTGAGGCGGAGTTCCCCGTGAGAAACGATGTAAATATGAATCATGGCTTCCAGCCTTGACTAAAGACCCTATTTTAATGAAGGTTTATAGACTTCGAACACGATATAAATATAAAGTAGTGATGGCTGAACTTTCTATTTAAAAAAGCAAGCACACACACAGAGAAGTCACTGTGGTGCCCTCACAAACCATCCAGAATCCTTAAAGGGGAACATTATCAGCAGACCTATGTAAGCGTCAATATATACCTTGATGGTGCAGAAAAAAGAACATCAATTTTTTAACCGATTTCCGAACTCTAAATGGGTGGATTTTGGCGAATTAAACGCCTTTCTGTTTATCGCGCTGGAGGCGATGACGTCCGACTGTGACGTCGCCGAGGTAACACACCCGCCATTTTCATTTTCAACACATTACAAACACCGGGTCTCAGCTCTGTTATTTTCCGTTTTTTTGACTATTTTTTGGACCCTTGGAGACATGCCTCGTCGGTGTGTTGTCGGAGGGTGTAACAACACTAACAGGGAGGGATTCAAGTTGCACCACTGGCCCGAAGATGCCAAAGTGTTTGCCGCCAGACCCCCTCAAATGTGCCAGAGTGTCTCCACATTTGACCGGCGATGCTAAGGCAGACATGGCACAGAGATGTATGGATAACCTGCAGATGCATTTGCAACGATAGTCAATGAAATCACAAAGGTGAGTTTTGTTGATGTTGACTGCCAGCTAATCGATGCTAACATGCTATGCTAATCGATGCTAACATGCTATTTACCGGCGGTGCTAAAGCAGACATGGCACAGAGATGTATGGATAACCTGCAGATGCATTTGCAACTATATTACGTTTCCTTCCACCCACATTTAATGCGAAACAAACACTTACCAATCAACGGATTTAAGTTGCTCTAGTGTCAAAAGATGCGAAAGTCCTGATCGTTTGGTCCGCACATTTTACCGGCAATGCTAACGCAGCTATTCGGCCATGCTATGGCTATGAATAGCGTCAATAGCTATTTGCTCAATAGCTTCAGTTTCTTCTTCTATACTTTCATACTCCAACCATCTGTTTCAATACATGCGTAATCTGTTGAATCGCTTAAGTCGCTGAAATCCGAGTTTGAATCCGGGCTAATGTCGCTATATCTTGCTGTGGTATTCCCATTGTTTGTTTACATTGGCAGCACTGTGTGGCGGCACAGGGAAATGGCCAGTGTCTTCGCAGAGAGCGAAAATAAGGCACTTTAAAGCTTTATTTAGGGATATTCCGAGACCGGTAAAATTATGAAAAAAACTTAAAAAAATACAACAAGCCACTGGGAACTGATTTTTATTGTTTTTAACCCTTTTGAAATTGTGATAATGTTCCCCTTTAACGTTAACATCCATTTTGCTACAATAATAAAGGTTTGAAAAAGTAAAATCCCCCAGACAAAAGAGGGACAAATACAGGGGCTGATATACACTATATTGCCAAAAGTATTTGGCCACCTGCCTTGACTCACGTATGAACTTGAAGTGGCATCCCATGGAATTGTCCAAAATGTTTTGGTATCCTGGAGCTTTCAAAGTTCTGGAACTAAGGGGCCAAGCCCAACTCCTTGAGAACCAACCCCATATAATTCCTCCTCCACCAAATTTCACACTCTGCACAAATGCAGTCCGAAATGTGAACGTTCTCTTGGCAACCTCCAAACACAGACTGGTCCATCCGATTGCCAGATGGAAAAGCGTGATGCATCAGTCCAGAGAATTTAATGTGTGTGTGTGTGTATGCATATATATATATATATATATATATATATATTGTGTGTGTGTGTGTATGTATGTATGTATATTATATAATATATTGTATGTATTTATGTGTGTGTATATATATATATATATATTTATATGTATGGTATATATTTATATAATGTATATATGTATTTGTATATACATATGTATACATATATTTATATGTATATGTGTGTATGTATATATGTAAATATATATGCATGTATATATGTGTATATAAATAGCCTTTGATACATAAATAACACACATATACAAATGAAGCTACGATGGTGTGGTGAGATATTGTAACAGTGTTGTATATTATTAATGTGAAGCTGCTTATGCTTCAACTCTGTCAGGAAACTTACAAAAATAAATGTCTACAGTACATGACAGTTTTTGATCATCAATCTGATCATTTGAGTTTGAGTGGGTTCCTCTATGCATTGAAAATATCCTGCTTTAATATTCAACTTGGTAAAAATATTTGTGTCGATTCTTTTCTGCCCCCAACGTGACGTCAGAGTGAAATTAATTGCTTGTACGGTAAAATTGTTTTGAAAATAATAAACGGAAGTGCATATGCATTTATATACAATGTCGTACACTTATTTACACACATGAATAAAACATTTAAAAAGAAAAGTGTCTTGATTTTTGTAAAAAAAAAAAAAAAAATGTGAGTGGGCAGGAGTGGGTTAAATTTCTGCCCACGAGGGGGCGGGACCCAGCGAACTAGTCATGGGAATTTTGTTTCTCCTAAGAGAATCGTTTTTTTCACCTCTCAGTGGCAGCTTGGCTTATTGTTGATTTATTGTTATGCCAAAATTCACGTGAAAATATTTTTGAACACAAAATATGCTTCCATCAAATATATGGCTGAATATGGAACATTTTGTCACAGATAATAAATGTTTAAATCCAACAAAGAGAGTCTATTGTCAAATAGACAACTAGGTCCAATATGACTGAGTATTATTTGTAAGTACTGTGCAGCTTTGAAGGAAAAACAGACAAGGAAAAAATGGTGACTCGTGAACCAAAAACCCGGTTTTAAAAATCGCATCGTTTGCTAACGACCCATCAGTGGCATGAACTTTTCCCGGGACACACACACACACGCACACACACACAAAGACACACAAAGACACGCAGACGCACTTGAGTAGTCCACGCAACACACGGAAGACTGTCGTGTTTTCCTCGTTGTCGTTTCCACCGTGGAAAGAAAACCAAGTAAGTTTACATATTTTTATTGTTGCTTGTCTTCTTTTGGAAAGTTCGTGTGTACTTTGAATTTTCGCCCTGCTTGGCGCCTGAACTAAACTCTCCTGTTTCATCTACTTTCAACCCAAAAGTTGTCTTAATTATATTCAGCTTTATATTTTATTCAAGTTGAATATTTTTTGTTGTTGTTGAAGAAAAGGACTTTACAAATAATTTCTGACGCTAATGTTCAACGAAGGAAAGCTTTTTTTGACGTCTGTGTTGGCAGTTAATGATCAGGCGATATGGCCCGACAACTCACGTTGTCGGGTCAGTTGTTTTGATATCGGTCGATATCGACAATTGTTGTGTTTTTATGAGCTTCAGAGAATATGGAACATGGGGAAAAAAAAACATTAAACGTTCACGATATTTTTTTAAATCTAACTTTCCTCAGGTTGTAATCCCCTCAGTTAAGGTAGAAAGGAAACCGTGGAAAAGAAACGATGTACAAACCCCGTTTCCATATGAGTTGGGAAAGTGTGTTAGATGTAAATATAAACAGAATACAATGATTTGCAAATCCTTTTCAAACCAAATTCAATTGAATGCACTACAAAAACAACATATTTGATGTTCAAACCCATAATTTTTTTTTTTTCTGCAAATAGTAATTAGAATTTCATGGCTGCAACACGTGCCAAAGTAGTTGGGAAAGGGCATGTTCACCACTGTGTTACATCACCTTTTCTTTTGACTACACTCAATAAACGTTTGGGAACTGAGGAAACTAATTGTTGAAGCTTTGAAAGTGGAATTCTTTCACATTCTTGTTTTATGTAGAGCTTCAGTCGTTCAAAAGTCCGGGGTCTCCGCTGACGTATTTTATGCTTCATAATGCGCCACATTTTTCGATGGGAGACAGGTCTGGACTGCAGACGGGCCAGGAAAGTACCCACACTCTTTTACTACAAAGCCACTTTGTTGTAACACATGGCTTGGCATTGTCTTGCTGAAATAAGCAGCGGCGTCCATGAAAACGTTGCTTGGATGACAACATATGTTGCTCCAAAACCTGTATGGACCATTCAGCATTAATGGTGCCTTCACAGATGTGTAAGTTACCCATGCCTTGGGCACTAATACACCCCCATACCATCACAGATGCTGGCTTTTCAACTTTGCACCTATAATAATCCGGATGGTTATTTTCCACTTTGTTCCGGAGGACACCACATCCACAGTTTCCAAATATAATTTGAAATGTGGACATTTTTTCACTTTGCATCAGTCCATCTTAGATGAGCTTGGGCCCAGCGAAGCCGGCGGTGTTTTGGGGTATTGTTGATAAATGGGTTTTGCTTTGCATAGTAGAGTTTTAACTTACACTTACAGATGTAGCGACCAACTGTAGTTACTGACAGTGGTTTTATGAAGTGTTCCTGAGACCATGTGGTGATATCCTTTACACACTAATGTCGGTTTTTGATGCAGTACCGCCTGAGGGATCCAAAGTCAGTAATATCGTCGCTTACGTGCAGTGATTTCTCCAGATTCTCTGAACCTTTTGATGATTTTACGGACCGTAGATGGTAAAATCCCTAAATTCCTTGCAATAGCTCGTTGAGAAATGTTGTTCTAAAACTGTTCGACAATTTGCTTACAAAGTGGTGACCCTCACCCCATCCTTGTTTGTGAATTACTTAGCATTTCATGGAAGCTGCTTTTATACCCAATCATGGCACCCACCTGTTCCCAATTAGCTTGCACACCTGTGGGATGTTCCAAATAAGCGTTTGATGAGCATTCCTCAACTGTATCAGTATTTATTGCCACCTTTCCCAACTTCTTTGTCACGTGTTGCTGGCATCAAATTCTAAAGTTAATGATTATTTGCCCAAAAAAATAAATGTTTATCAGTTTGAACATGAAATATGTTGTCTTTGTAGCATATTCAACTGAATATGGGTTGAAAATGATTTGCAAATCATTGTATTCCGTTTATATTTACATCCAACACAATTTCCCAACTCATATGGAAACGGGGTTTGTAAAGTAAATTCTAGAAAATCACACAAAAAATGAACAACCTCTTTTAAAAGTAGGTGCACAAGTAAAGAATACGTAACAAATGCGGTAAATCAGGGGTGTCAAACTCTTTAGATCGAAGGCCACATGGAGAAAAATCTACTCCCAAACTGGCCAGGAAAATCACGGCACGATAACTTCAAAATAAAGACAATTCCAGATTGTTTTTGTTGTTTAAAAATAGAACAAGCACGTTTTGAAACTGTACAAATCATAATGTTTACAATTGCATAAAGGGCTGGGCGATATTGGCTTTTATTAATATCGCAATATTTTAATGCCATATCGCGATATACGATATGTATTACGATATTTTGCCTTGGCCTTGAATGAACACTTGATGCATATAATCACAGCAGTATGATGATTCTATGTGTCTACATTCAAACATTCTTCTTCATACTGCATTCATATATGCTACTTTTAAACTTTCATGCAGAGAGGGAAATCACAACTAAGTCAATTGACCAAAACTGTATTTATTAAATACTCTTCATTCTCTCAGGGGTGACTTTTTAAATGAAAGAACAAATTAATAGTGTTGCTACCTTTTTGTAGTAACACTTCTGCTGCATACTTTGTATATTGCTGTTGTCTGCTTAATATCTTCCCGCTTGAAGCCAAACCACCGCCAGATGATGGATCCCCTGCTGTTTTTTGGGGCATTTATTGTTTTTCTTCCATTTGTGATCAGTTTCGCACCTTCTCTCTCTTTTAGTATCACTCAACTCGCTCCGCTCTGCTTGCACGACCTGCCTCAGCTAACGTTAGCCATGCTGCTACCTCAGTATGTGACGTATGTAAGAAGGCGGGCTTGTTTTACATCTCTGTGAGAAGGAGAGACGAGAAGGAGTGAGAAACGCCAGTAATGTAATGCTCGCAGCTAAAAGCAACTGTGTGAGAACGTATAATTGAATATTACGATATAGTCATTTTCTATATCACACAGAGACAAACCTGCGATATATCGTTTGTATCGATATATCGCCCAGCCCTAATTGCATAGTATATATTATTTTTGTCGTTATTTATAATTTCTGAATAAATGATGTGATAATGTTCCTCAGTCATAATAATAATAATAATAATGGATTGGATTTATATTGCGCTTTTTATTGTTAGATACTAGGGATGCACCGATTAATCGGTAACCGAATATATTCGGCCGAATATGGCAAAAAAGGCCACATTCGGCCTTCGGTGGAATGAGTTAAGAACAAAGCCGAATAGTGGCGTGTGACGCAATTTTTTGACGTGGTAATGCAATCAACCAACGTGCGGTGACGTTGGGATATGTTGTGTACCTGTATAAGTGTATGAGGTTACAAGCACACACTTATTGAGATTTAGTGGGGCCTCTGTTTACATTATTAGCCTGTTGTGTAGGCTACCTGTATAAGTGTATGAGGTTATAAGCACACACTTAATTGAGATTTACTTGAGCCTTCTGTTTAAATTATTAGCATATCTACTGTGGCTAAGCAGACTTTTGCTAAAAGGACAATAATTCATTTGTTGTTGGTTTATCCACTTTAATGCACTTTATTTTTTTTGGAATGCATGTTTTGTTTGAAGGCCTAATATAAATGAAAAACTGTGCTTTTTTTGAAAAGCAAAGGCTACTGGAATATTAAAAAAATGTCAGTATTAAATAAAAAAATACTTTATTTGAAAAACATGTCTAAATATTTATTCTAGGCTATTTATGCAATATAAAAAAAATGTGAAAAACTGCATTCATTATTCGGTATTCGGCCACAAATTTTCATTTCGGTGCATCCCTATTAGATACTCAAAGCGCTCACAGAGAAGTGGGAAGCCATCATTCTTTCACACCTGGTGGTGGTAAGCTACATCTGTAGCCACAGCTGCCCTGGGGTAGACTGACGGAAGCGTGGCTGCCAGTTTGCGCCTACGGCCCCTCCGACCACCACCAATCATTCATTCATTCACCAGTGTGAGCGGCACCGGGGGCAAAGTGTCCTGCCCAAGGACACAACGGCAGCGGTTTGGATGTCAATAGGTGTGAAGCGGACCTGCAACCCTCAGGTTTCTGGCATGGCCGCTCTACCCACTACGCCATGCCGCCAGTCAACTCATTGGTGTTTATTTCCAATCTACCAATATAAAAAAATTAAATCAAAATCATTTTACAGTACGTTATTTATGTAGTTTGATCATTTTCCTCGACTGATGTATTAACATATGGTTTATTAAATACATATGTAGCATCATCTACAACAGGGGTGTCCAAAGTGCGGCCCGCAGCTAATCGTTTACCAGCCCGCCACACATTCTGCAAAAATTGCAAAATTGATAGTATTGCAAAAACTTTAAAAAACATTTAAAAAAAAGTGGAATGAGGTGAAATCTAATGAGAAAAAGTGGCAACGTTGACACAAAGCTGCCATGCAGGCAGTTTTTTTTTCTCCTTTTGGATTTTTTTTTCTTTTTTTTCCATTGCTCCAAAAAAAAAATAGGACAAAAAATCTATGTTATAATGAATTATTACTTAATAGTAATTACTTTAAAATATTTTATGTGGGAAAAATATTGCATATGTTGTGTGGTTGCCATATAAAAACATCAAAGTTATGACAAAAGAGCATAAAACAAACAATAGTTCAAACTTAAAATCGACAGATATATCGGAAGTTGATCTTGAAATTTAAGTGTTAAAAGTTAAAAAAAAAACTAATAAAAATGCATCACTTTATGAGTGGGGAACTTTTCGGATCTCAAATATATTTAGTAGGATTTTATTTAACTTTTCACTGTGATTACTCAAAATATTAAATAATTAATGGGGTCCTGCATTAGTCCTGCCTAGTGGTTAGAGTGTCCGCCCTGAGATGGGTAGGTCGTGAGTTCAAACCCCGGCTAAGTCATACCAAAGACTATAAAAATGGGAGCCATTACCTCCCTGCTCGGCACTCAGCATTAAGGGTTGGAATTGGGGGTTAAATCCTCAAAAATGATTCCCGTGCGCAGCCACCGCTGCTGCTCACTGCTCCCCTCACCTCCCAGGGGGTGATCAAGGTTGATGAGTCAAATGCAGAGGATAATTTCGCCACACCTAGTATGTGTGTGACAATCATTGGTACTTTAACTTTATTATTGTTCTTTGATGGCTTTAATTGCTAAATAAAGGAACTCTCCTGAAGGAATCAATAAAGTACTATCTATCCATCTAAATACTGCATATTTCAGTTTTACTATAAAAAACAAAGTTGTCTTTGACAGAAAAGGCATAAAACCTTATTTGTTTTACTTTATATCAACCTTAAGTTGATATAGAGATTTACTGTAAGCATTAAATAAAAAATAATAATAATTTGACTTATTTTTAACACTACCCAAGATCCCTAAGGATAAAAAAAATCAATATATTTTGTTATGGTTTGAAAATGAAAAATATCAAGATGGCCCCCGCATGTTTAAATTTTTCCGTGTGCGGCCCTCTGTGGAAAGTTTTGACACCCCTGATCTACAAAGAATTGCTATTGCGACATCTAGTGGACACATTTAGAACAGCTGTTTCTTTCATTCAAAAATTTCAGGTTTATTTTTATACTTGGCAAACTCATCCGGCGGGCCGGATAAAACCTGTTCGCGGGCCTGATCCGGCCCTCAGGCCGTGTGTTTGACACCCCTGCTGTAAAGTGTGACAAAATAGTGTAAAATGTGAGCAACTCCAGAAGAATAATTTTTGCTGTTTTTTCTCTGCCAGGAAGTGATGTGCAACATTTAATTCAGTCTGTTATTCTTGTTTAATTATGTAACTTAAGTTATGTCATGCAGTAATTATTTAAATATTAGTGTAACAAATTTAAAATTTAATTTTAAAGTTGCACATTTTTTATTATATTTTGTTATTTATTGTACACACTAACACAATGTTGGGTTAAAAAAATAACCCAATTTTAACTGAACTGCTTATTTGAATTAATTTAACTCAACATTTTGGTTAATTTATTCAAACCCAAATTTTGCGTTCAATTGCTTAAGCAAAAAGTTAAGTTATGCTAACTCAATTTTGGGTGATTGTAAATAATGTTAATGAGATTAGTCTTTAATAAAATTCCCTTTAATAAAAGTTACTTTTTAATTAAAAAAAAAAAAAAGCTTTTTACCCAAAAAGACAATACAACATACATCCATAAAGGTGGATGCATATGCAAAAGTGCAATATATTTATCTCTACAGTCATCTATTTATTTATATCTGCACCTTATTGCTCTTTACCATGAGCTAATGCACCGAAATGTTGTTCTTATCTGTACTGCAAAGTTCAAATTATAATGACAATAAAAGGAAGTCTTATTTTAAAAATGCATTACTCGTTGAAAAACAACCCAAAAATGGTTCATCATTTTTAAAAACCCAGAAAATGAGGTAAAATAATACCCTTATAACCCAAAAAATGGATTGCTCTTCATAAAAATAACTCCTAAACTTAACCCTCGCTAGCAACTCATAAATCGGGTTATAAAAATAACCCAGCATGTTTTAGTGTGTATGGATAATGTCCTACAGTTTAGTTCTTGCCCGTTGTTTCCCGTACAACCAAATAGGGGACGGATAAAGGACAATTGTCCATTTGGGGGAAGAAGAAAATACTAGCATAATGTCGAGGTGACTTAAAGTAAAAGTAAAATACCAATGATTGTCTCACACACACAGTACAGTAAGTGTGATGGAATTTGTCCTAAACATTTGACCCATCCCCTTGTTCACCCCCTGGGAAGTAAGGAGAGCAGTGAGCAGCAGCGGTGGCCGCGCTCGGGAATCATTTTTGGTGATTTAACCCCCAATTTAAACCCCAACCCGAGCAGGGAGGTAATGGGTCTCATTTTCATAGTCGGTATGACTCGGCCGGGGTTTGAACTCCCAACCTACCCATCTCAGGGCGGATGCTCTAATCACTACGCCACTGAGTAGAACTCTTCCTGTTTTATTTTGGTAATTCCTTACTTCCTGTTTTCCTAGGTCACAGACTGCGACCAAAGTATATAATGTATACACATATGTATGTATGTATGTATATATATATATATATATATATATATATATATATATATATATATATATATATATATATATATATATATATATATATGTATGTATGTATGTGTGTGTGTGTGTGTGTGTGTGTGTGTGTGTGTATGTATATATATATTTGCATGTATGTATGTATGTGTGTATATATATATATGTATGTATATATATATATGTGTATGTATATATATATATATACATATGTATGTATGTGTATATATGTATCTATGTATATATATATGTATATTTATGTGTGTATGTGTGTATGTATGTATATATGTGTATGTAGTTGTTTATATATGTGTGTATGTATATATGTATGTATATATATGTGTGTATGTATATATGTATGTATATATATCTATATATGCGTATGTATATATGTATGTATATATATGTGTGTGTATGTATATATATGTATATCTATATATGCGTATGTATATATGTATGTATATATATGTGTGTGTATGTATATATATGTATGTATATATATCTATATATGTGTATGTATATATGTATGTATATATATCTATATATGTGTATGTATATATGTATGTATATATATCTATATATGTGTATGTATATATATATACATATGTATGTATGTGTATATATGTATCTATGTATATATGTATGTGTATGGACATTATATATATATACACACACATTAGGGCTGCAACTAACAACTAATTTGATAATCGATTAATCTGGCTATTATTACTTAGATTAATCGATTAATAATCGGATGAACGAGACAAACTACATTGCTATCCTTTCCAGTATTTTATTGAAGAAAAAAACCCGCGTACTGGCGCCATGTTCTTTCTACATGCCAAATAAAATAAGGCAAATGTTACATTAATAATTTTTTTTTTTTATAAAGTGCACCGTTGTCATGCACAATAGCAATAATTTTGCTTGTGGGAATTTCAAACTTGGCTACTACTTATCCCAACCACTCTCCAATGTTGGATGCTGAATGTCTTTCCTCTAGTGGCATGGTCGTAAGGCAGATTGACTTCATGTTCCATTCGTCTCCAATGAAGTGGCATGTATTGCCAAGTTAGGCTTTTTGGGCTACACTTGTCCACACATCAGTAGTGAGAGCAAGTTTGCCCTGGGTGGCTTTTATGTCAGTCTACACTGCATGGAATGTCTTGCTCGTACTTCCTCTCCATCAGTTTGGTAAAATGGGTACTCGAGGGAAGAGTGTAACCAGGGTTTCTAAAACCTTCATCCTCCACCATTGATAGTAGCCTAATGTCAGTTAGCAACATATTCAGGATAGCATCAGTCAATGCAGCCGCTTGCTGTGGTGTGCACACCTTCCTTTGTACCGAGTCTCTAATGCTGGCTTGTTTCTTTCTGAAATGAGAGGAACCATATTATGAACGTACATAGTAGCATCATTTACATCTAACTCAATACATACCTAGTTGATTTAATTAATAATTTCTGACGTAAAATACACCACCACATTAAAAAAACAGCTCAATTAAATAAATGGATATTGGAGTTGCAGAATACACCAATAACAACACAGACATGTAACTCATCAGATCAGAACTGGATCAGATAATGTACATGTTTCTGTTGTGAATAATTAAGGGTTCATTTTAGGCTGCCTGTGAATAATAGCATGAAATATTCCAGCACCTTCATAACGTTTAGTTGTACTAAAGCGTCACTCAAGTCTAAATACATTTATATAGCTTTATTGGGCCCGGCTACATTGATCCATTTTGAAACCAACCTGAGATATTTCTGTCTTTTATGTTTATATCCAAGTTGGTAACTGTACGTTTTCTCTCTCAAAACAGAGTCAAATGTGCCGCGGACACATCATCAGGCCCGCGTTGCAACAAAGACATAACTTTAACATTACTCACAAAAAAGAGCTGGCACGCTTAACTCATGAATGCCTGTTGCCACTCATAACAAAACTGAAAATGAAGTCGTCCACTCTCCAAAGCGTTCCTAACACTCTAAAAGTTAATATA
>NC_084622.1:52028643-52134251 GCF_033978795.1 Nerophis ophidion
ACAGCCATGTTAAAAACAATATTATGCTCCACCAATGACTGAATAAAACAAAAAATGAATACAAATAAAACCAATATAAAAACAATATAAAAACAAATATGATTAAAAACTATTTTAAAGGGTAAAATCAATTAAAACAGTAAAATAAAAATAAAAGTGTATAAGAAAACAGAGGACAACAGAGGACAGAGGACCACACAACTCACGTAGTGTTAAAAGCCAAAGAATAAAAGTGGATCTAACCTAATAGTGAGAGTCCAGTCCATAGTGGATCTAACATAATAGTGTGAGAGTCCAATCCATAGTGGATCTAACAGTTACTGCTAGAACATTCCAGAGTACTGGCGCCCCAATAAAAAACACCCTATAGCCCGCAGACCTTTTTTGGGCTCTGGGAATCACTAATACTATGTTAGAGGTATCACTCCTATTTATTTTTGTTGGCCATACTGTTGCACTGAAGTACGTGTTTGCTGTTGAAGAACAAAGCTTGTTTATTTGAATTAGTCTTCATTAGCCAAACTGCTTTGTTTTATATTGATATTTAGATTTTTAATTTCACGAAGTTAATACTTTAAAAAGCATTCATATGACACAGCATTTTGTTAATTTTTTATGGTATAAAATTAATAACTATAAGACAGATTTCTGCTCAAACTGTCAATGGATGTGTCCCGATACAGTACGTGTAAATATACAGTATGTACCGTATTTTTGGACTACAAGTTGCAGTTTTTTTCATAGTTTGGCCGGGGGTGCGACATATACTCAGGAGCGACTTATGTGTGAAATTATTAACACATTACCGTAAAATATCAAATAATATTATTTAGTTCATTGATGTAAGAGACTAGACGTATAAGATTTCATGGGATTTATGGATTAGGAGTGAGAGATAGTTTGGTAAAGGTATAGCATGTTCTATATGTTATAGTTATTTGAATGACTCTTACCATAATATGTTAGGTTAACATAGCAGTTGCTTATTTATGCCTCATATAACCTACACTTATTCAGCCTGTTCTTCACTATTCTTTATTTATTTTAAATTGCCTTTCAAATGTCTATTTTTGGTGTTGGCTTTTATCAAATACATTTCCCCAAGAAATGCGACTTATACTCCAGTGCGACTCGTATATGTTTTTTTCCTTCTTTATTATGCATTTTCGGCAGGTGCGATTTATATTCCGGGGCGACTTATACCCCGAAAAATACGGTACATAGATAAAAAAAAAACCTCTTTATGAAAATGTAAAAATAGAGATAAAGGCATTATGTAATAATAAAAAAAAAGTTGACACGCTGATACTGTTAATGAACAAAAACACAAATATGTGTCTTTAAAAATATAGAGTTTATGTAGAATTTATTTTTTTAATTAGATATCACAAAATACATGATGGCTTTGCGTTCACACCCCAACCAAACATAATAAATAATCCTGATTAAAAATTGTGATTTTAATATTGATTAAAACAAATCCTAATTATTATTTTTCCCACAACCCTGCAGTCGTATGTGTAAGACTTGACCTCATATATGAACACTATTTGTGTCAGACTTAGTTGGTGACGAACCCCAAGATGCAGAGAAGATGGCAGGCATTTTGCAGCTAAACATGATTTAATTAAACACTAAAACAAGAACAAACCAAAAGGGTACCAACAGAAGGCGCGCACAAGGCGGATAACAAACGTGGCTAACAACAAAAACACTTACTGTGACACGTTGGAACTATGGCATGAGCAGAGTGAACAGAAGTAGACAAAGCTACAAGCGACAAGACAGGTAGTGGGCGGTTTAGCTCGGTTGGTAGAGTGGCCGTGCCAGCAACCTGAGGGTTGCAGGTTCGATTCCCGCTTCTGCCATCCTAGTCACTGCCGTTGTGTCCTTGGGCAAGACACTTTACCCACCTGCTCCCAGTGCCACCCACACTGGTTTGATTGTTCCATCCATCCATTTTCTACCGCTTATTCCCTTTCAGGGTTGCGGGGGGCACTGGCGCCTATCTCAGCTACAATCGGGTTTGATTGTAAATTAGATATTGGGTTTCACTATGTAAAGCGCTTTGAGTCACTAGAGAAAAAGCGCTATATAAATATAATTCACTTCACTTCGCTAGTGGTGACATCGACACGACAGGAGCGACAATAATCCAGCACTGACTGGAGTAGAAAACAGGTCTAAATAGTGGCTGGCTGATTGACACCAGGTGTGGCCAGGTGCCATTTAGCCACAGCTGAGGGGACACAGCACTCAGGGAGGCAAACAGGAAACAGAACCAAAATAACAGTACTAAAGACAGGAAACAAAGACAAATGCAGAGGAAAAACTAAGACATTGACCAAAACGGTTAGGGACAAGCATGACAATTTGTATCTATATGGACAAAAAGTATTTATTTATAGTATTATTTTGTTTCTGTCATATAACTTTGCTTATATTGCTTGTGTTGCTTTAATCTGCACATTTAACTTTCCACCTGAGGTACATGCAGTATATACATTTCCAATGTGGTGTTTGTGGTTTTTAAACATTTTTTTTTTTGTAGTTTTTGAAATTTTTAAGCACGTTTAAAATCCCCTTGACAATAATAACCGTGTTAATTTTGGTCACAATACCCGTAATAGTCTTTGATAATTATTAGAGTGGCGTGACAAATATGATTGAGACATTTCGGAAAAGATGCAAATAGCGACACCCTCGCCCACATTTCCTTTGAGGCAACGTCTGTTTCAACAGAACCACTTCCACCCCCTTCTTCTTCACTTTAGGCTAAGCTGTAGTTGAGGAGGAGAACTTGGAGATACTGCAGATGTTTAGTGGTCGCTGTCATGCTTCATCCACTATCTCATCATCTTCAGCCTTCTTTTGTCACAACCAGTGACTCATGGTCTAGACCGGTCCTTCTCAAATAGCGGGTCCAATGCCTGAAGTATTTTCTTCTCCCTATGGGGGGGCGTAACAGAAAATATTTAAGAAGCTATGGTCTAGAATAGAATAGAAAGTACTTTATTAATCCCTGGGGGAAATTCACAAGAAACACTTAGGCATTATTCACATGCGAATAATATAAAGACAGTCTATTATTCAGCATTACTCACATGTGAATAACATAGATACAGTCTATTATACAGCATTATTCACATATGAATAATATAAATGCAGTCTATTATACAGCATTATTCACATGTGAATAATATAAATACAGTCTATTATACAGCATTATTCACATGTGAATAATATAAATGCAGTCTATTATACAGCATTATTCACATGTGAATAATATAAAGACAGTCTATTATACAGTTTTATTCACATGTGAATAATATAAATACAGTCTATTATACAGCATTATTCACATGTGAATAATATAAATACAGTCTATTATACAGCATTATTCGCGTGTGAATAATATAAATACAGTCTATTATACAGCATTATTCACGTGTGAATAATATAAATACAGTCTATTATACAGCATTGTTCACATGGGAATAATATAAATACGGTCAATTATACAGCATTATTCACATGTGAATAATATAAATACAGTCTATTATACAGCATTATTCGCGTGTGAATAATATAAATACAGTCTGTTATACAGCACTATTCACATGTGAATAATATAAATACAGTCTATTATACAGCATTGTTCACATGTGAATAATATAAATACGATCAATTATACAGCATTATTCACATGTGAATACTATAAATACAGTCTATTATACAGCATTATTCACATGTGAATAATATAAATACAGTCTGTTATACATACAGCATTATGGTAATGGTCTATACTTGTATAGCAGCTTTTCTACCTTCAAGGTACTCAAAGCGCTTTGACACTTTTCCCACATTCACCCATTCACACACGCATTCACACACTGTTAGCCATTGCATGGCAGCTCCCGCTAACCACAACCCAAGTGTCTTGCTCAAGGACACAACGGATGTGACAAAGTTGGTAGAAGGTGGGGATCAAACCCTCAAGTTGTTGGCGCGGCCACTCTCAACAGCCCCCACATGTGAATAATATTAATACAGTTTATTGTGAAGTGAATTATATTTATATAGCACTTTTCTCGAGTAACTCAAAGCGCTTTTACATAGAGAAACCCAATATCTAAGTTACATTTTAAGCAGTGTGGGTGGCACTGTGAGCAGGTGGGTAAAGTGTCCTGCTCAAGGACACAACGGCAGTGACTAGGATGGCGGAAGCGGGGATCGAACCTGGAACCCTCAAGTTGCTGGCACGGCCGCGCTACCGACCGAGCCATGCCGCCCTATTGTACATTCAAGTACAGTCAAAAAGGAACATACACATTACACAGTCTGATGGCAGACAACTATGTTCTGACATCACACAGTGCTATGTCTCTGAGCCCCTTTGTCCTTACTTGTACGTACTAAGGTTGCACGGTATACCGGTACTAGTGTAGTATCGCACTACTAATGAATCAAAAACGGTACTATACTCTGTTTTGAAAAGTACCGGTTCCCAACAGCCATGAAGGGACGCCATCACGTCATGACATTGCTGGGTTTACAGGCAGAAGAGCATGTTCGGCAGCGCACATTCACAGAGTACTTACAAGCAGACACAGTGTGTAGACAGAAAAGGGAGAACAGACTTATCACGTCTCCACCTCATCGCTGCCACCACAGCCTGGGGAAGGGGGGGGGCGGGGGGCAATAGACTACAGACTGTGGTGAAGTAGGCAGGCTTCGTCGCGTGAAGAAGCCTACAACCTCTGGTTATGTTTTCTGCTCCATTTGCTGAATGGCAATATACGATTTATATCTCAATATTTTCCATAAAAACACAACAGTCCTAGTTACCTGAGCTGCTAAAATAATGACTTACAAGGTCAAATTATTGACTTACTGTAAGTAAGCGTTTGCAATAAGTGTTTGAAAAAAAAGTTAAAAGTGGGACCACATGCTGACATATCCTCAACTCCACCTATCCATCCATCCATCCATTTTCTACTGCTTGTCCCTTTTGGGGTCTCTGCTTAATTTATTACAGCATTTGGGAAGCCTGTAGTTGATTTTTATTATTTATTATTATTATTTATTTTATTTTTATGTAGTTTATTTTTATTATCATTAAATGTTATATTTTTATCAACATGTGATAGCAGGGACCCTGCCATTCAAAACTAGGCTGATACATTACTAATGATTAATGCAACTATAGCTAAAAAAAAAATAGTACAATAGCAATAGGAGAGACTATCCCTGAACACCATGGAGTTCATGTAGGCTTTATGATGCACTTACATTATTATATACACCATTAGAGACTGAAACTCTTCATTTAGCATAATGTCCTTTTTTGCTGCTTCAACACAGAAAAAAAGTCAAGTGAAATTACTTAGTTTTTTTTTACTGTAAGTCAATATTGCTTCTTTCACTCAGAGAGACAGGGATTTGCTGTCCGTAACACACACACACACACATACACTGGTCAATGAGCTAACGTTACGCTAATAGCTAATTAGCCTTCACCTCAAGGACTGCGAGCGAGCTGAGCTGCTGCTTGTTTCTAGAACCTCAACGGGCTCATAGTGATGTTACTAGTAGTTGACTGGGAGGTGTTGATTATAATTTGGGGAGAGTCCGCTGCCTGATGCTTACCTGCTAAACACCTTTCTACTCATCACGACACTGGGGCACTGACTCCATGCGCTCTGAATACACACGGCGGATTGGCTGTTACCACTCTGCGTGTAACCAATCAGATGGTTCTGTGGGTGGTACAATGCTGGGTGCTGCAGAGACAAACTGACAGAAGCAGAATTAAGCGGAGCAGCTTGTTAAGACTTTTTTTTGTTTTTGTTAAGACTTTAGTTTAGGCGGTGGCTCTTTACAACAAAGCACTGCGGGAAACCCTGCATTTTTACAGCTTGTCCTTTTATAATTTTGATAAAATAATAGCATGATGAATGCCAGCAGACTAATTAGGAGCCTTTGTTTCCCTGCTTTCTACTAAAAGACAAGTTGTCTAGTATGTTTACTGTCTTATTTAAGGACTAAATTGTTCTTCGATTGCAATAAGAAACATATGTTTAATGCACCGTAAACAAGTTTTTTTTTCAAATAAAGCTAATAATGGTTTCTTTTAGTCCCCTTTATTTGGAAAAATATCGAAATACATTTTGGTACCGGTACCAACATATTGGTATCGGGACGAGCCTAGTATGTACTGGTATGCAATATCAAACACCAAACTGTTTAGTTCTTGGAGAGTCAGCTGTGACAGTTCCTCACTGTCGTGTGGGTTCCATGGACCACCAAGTAAGGACATTGCTTTAGCAGGTTTGACTCTCTTTTATTTTTTCAAATAAAGGAAGTCTTTTGCGCCGTCGTCGCTCCCACTGCTCGCTCCTCCGTCGTCTGCATCTTGCTCTCTCTCGCTTTTGCTCCTCATCCACTGCTGCAGGCTCTCCGACTCCTTCTGCCTCGTTCTCTCCTCCTTCTCCCCTTTTTATACACTGAGAGAAGATAGGTAAATTTTCTACCGGTGCGCGATCCATGCATCTGAACTCGATTTTGGCATCGCCCCCGGCACGCCCCGCCTCTCCCTTCGGTCGCCGTCCCCGCCTCCTCGCCGCCATCTTGGGCCGGGCTCCAACGTGTCCTGCCCCGCTGCTCGTTCGCCGGCTCCGCCTCTCCACATCAGCTATTGGAACCAAAACAGCAAGGTGGCTTTTCTGCACAACTGTCATCTGTTTATCTGGGCCAAGTCAAAAAGGAGTAACAGATAAAAATCCACATCCTGTGTAGACTGCCTGGATACATATGTTTCAAGCAGAATTCTTGCGCTGTGTTTACAGATTCAGTAGCAGGATGGTGCAGAGAGGCCGTGGCCTCACAGATGTTTAACTGGGTCAGATATTGATATAATGGCGGCGTGTCGAGGTCCGTTGCCCTCAAGGCTGCGTTTGATCCACGCTGGGTGCATTAAACACAAGGGCACCGCCATCTGCCACTTAGGTTGGCCCCAGAATCGGTTCTGTAGCCCACAGTCGCAAACGTTGTAGATTACACTCATGAACACTGACAGATGGTTAAATGGGACTGTGGTGCAAATGTTAAAGTTAGCAGGGTTGGTTCTTTCAAGTCATTTGGTGTCAATAACCTGTTAGCCTATTTCCATTTGTATTTAAAGCTGCAGTGTGGCAGACGGCTGTTTTTGAAGCAGGCTCAGGCTACAAATGGTGTCAATCATAAAACCTTCTTAATCTACACTCCACAAACAATCTTCTTTAAGGATTATATTCTTTCATGACTATCTGTTGTGTGGTGTAGATGTTGGACACACAGGCTCAACACAACACGGTTGTTATTGGGTCATCAAGTAAATCTGACTGCTCTTTTTCAAATGTACAAACCCTGTTTCCATATGAGTTGGGAAATTGTGTTAGATGTAAATATAAACAGAATACAATGATTTGCAAATCATTTTCAACCCATATTCAGTTGAATATGCTACAAAGACAACATATTTGATGTTCAAACTCATAAACTTTATTTTTTGCAAATAATCATTAACTGTAGAATTTGATGCCAGCAACACGTGACAAAGAAGTTGGGAAAGGTGGCAATAAATACTGATAAAGTTGAGAAATGCTCATCAAACACTTATTTGGAACATCCCACAGGTGTGCAGGCTAATTGGGAACAGGTGGGTGCCATGATTGGCTATAAAAGCAGCTTCCATGAAATGCTAAGTAATTCACAAACAAGGATGGCGGGAGGGTCACCACTTTGTAAGCAAATTGTCGAACAGTTTTAGAACAACATTTCTCAACGAGCTATTGCAAGGAATTTAGGGATTTTACCATCTACGATGGAACATCCCACAGGTGTGCAGGCTAATTGGGAACAGGTGGGTGCCATGATTGGGTATAAAAACAGCTTCCCAAAATATGCTCAGTCTTTCACAAGAAAGGATGGGGCGAGGTACACCCCTTTCTCCACAACTGCGTGAGCAAATAGTCAAACAGTTTAAGAACAACGTTTCTAAAAGTGCAATTGCAAGAAATTTAGGGATTTCAACATCTACGCTCCATAATATCATCAAAAGGTTCAGAGAATCTGGAGAAATCACTCCACGTAAGCGGCATGGCCGGAAACCAACATTGAATGACCGTGACCTTCCATCCCTCAGACAGCACTGTATCAAAAACCCACATCAATCTCTAAAGGATATCACCACATTGGCTCAGGGACACTTCGGAAAACCACTGTCACTAAATACAGCTGGTCGCTACATCTGTAAGTGCAAGTTGAAGCTCTACTATGCGAGCCATTTATCAACAACATCCAGAAACGCCGCCGGCTTCTCTGGGAACGAGATCATCTAAGATGGACTGATGCAAAGTGGATTAGTGTCCACATTCCAAATTTTTGGGGGAAATATTTGACATTGTGTCATCCAGACCAAAGGGGAAGCGAACCATCAAGATGGTTATCGAGGCAAAGTTGAAAAGCCAGCATCTGTGAGGGTATGGGGGTGCATTAGTGCCCAAGGCATGGGTAACTTACACATCTGTGAAGGCACCATTAATGCTGAAAGGTACATACAGGTTTTGGAACAACATATGCTGCCATCTAAGCGACGTCTTTTTCATGGACGCCCCTGCTTATTTCAGTAAAACAATGCCAAGCCACGTGTTACAACAGCGTGGCTTCGTAGCAAAAGAGTGCGGGTACTTTCCTGGCCCACCTGCAGTCTAGACCTGTCTCGCATGGAAAATGTGTGGCGCATTATGAAGCGTAAAATACGACAACAAGACCCCGGACTGTTGAAGGACTGAAGCTCTACATAAAACAAGAATGGGAAATAATTCCACTTTCAAAGCTCCAACAATTAGTTTCCTCAGTTCCCAAACGTTTATTGAGTGTTGTTAAAAGAAAAGGTGATGTAACACAGTGGTGAACATGCCCTTTCCCAACTACTTTGGCACGTGTTGCAGCCATGAAATTCTAAGTTAATTATTATTTACAAAAAAAAATAAAGTTTGAGTTTGAACATCAAATATGTTGTCTTTGTAGCATATTCAACTGAATATGGGTTGAAAAGGATTTGCAAATCATTGCATTCTGTTTATATTTACATCTAACACAATTTCCCAACTCATATGGAAACGGGGTTTGTATTATGGAAATGTCAGTTGGCCCACGTTCAAACGCATCATGCAAAGTTCTGCCAGAGAACAGGAAGACTCGGCAGGAGGCACGAATGTTGCGAATTTAGCTACTTTCTGGCAACATTCAAAGGTTTATGTCACATACTAAAATTACAAAAGGAACCGATATAAGATGTCTATTTGTTGTCTCCAACATACAAAACCCAAAAGCAGTGAAGTTGGCATGTTGTGTAAATGGTAAATAAAAAGAGAATACAATGATTTGTAAATCCTTTTCAACTTATATTCAATTGAATAGACTGCAAAGACAAGATATTTAATGTTCCAACTGAGAAACGTAAATTTAGAATTTAATGGCAGCAACACATTGCAAAAAGGCGGCATTTTTACCAATGTGTTACATGGCCTTTCCTTTTAACAACACTCAGTAAACGTTTGGGAACTGAGGAAACATAATTTTTTAAGCTTTTTAGGTGGAATTCTCTCCCATTCTTGCTTGATGTACAGCTTAAGTTTTTCAACAGTCTGGTGGTCTCTGTTGTGGTATTTTAGGCTTCATAATGCGCCACACATTTTCAATGGGAGACAGGTCTGGACTACAGCCCTTGTGTTGTAACACGTGGCTTGGCATTGTCTGGCTGAAATAAGCAGGGGCGTCCATGATAACGTTGCTTGGATGACAACATATGTTGTTCCAAAACCTGTATGGACCATTCAGCATTAACAGATGTGTAAGTTACCCATGCCTTGGGCACTAATGCACCCCCATACCATCACACATGCTGGCTTTTACACTTTGCACCTAAAACAATCCGGATGGTTCTTTTCCTCTTTGGTACGAAGGACAGAACGTACACAGTTTCCAAAAACAATTTGAAATATGGAATTGTCAGTCCACAGAGCACTTTTGCGCTTTGCATAAGTCATCTGTTGTCTCTGGACAGACTAACATTTAAAACAAAAACAGTAACAAACTCACTAAGCAACTTTTGTTCTAAAAATATTTCTCATGACATGAGCATCGATGATTGCTCCCTGATTATCACACATATGAGCAAGGTTAGGGTCAGTTAGACCCGTATCTGCGGTCCCTTCCAAAATTTCTTACTGTTCCCATTGGGTAGACTTTTTTCTTATCCTGATGTGGGATCAGTGCAGCTGTGGCGTTTCTGGGTGTTGTTGATGAATTGCTTTCGCTTTGCATAGTAGAGTTTTAACTTGCACTTAGAGATTTAGCAACGAACTGTAGTTACTGACAGTGGTTTTCTGAAGTGTTTCAGAGCCCATGTGTTATCTTTTACACACTGATGTCAGTTTTTGATGCAGTACCGCCTGAGGGGTCAAAAGGCACAAGCATTCGATGTTAATTACGCTTACGTGCAATGATTTCTCCTGATTCCTGAACCCTTTGATAATATTACGGACCGTAGACGGGGAAATCCCTAAATTCCTTCCAATAACTCGTTGAGAAATGTTCTTAAACTGATTGACAATTTGCTCACTTATTTGTTCACAAAGTGGTGACCCTTGCCCCATCCTTGTTTGTGAACGATGGAGCATTTCATGGAAGCTGCTTTTATACCCAATCATGTCACCCACCTGTTTCCAATTAGCCTGTTCACCGGTGGGATGTTCCAAATAAGGGTTTGATGAGCATTCTCCAACTTTCTCAGTCGTTTTTTGCCACATGTGCCAGCTTTTTTTGAAAAATGTTGCAGGCATCAAATTCCAAATGAGCCAATAGTTGCAAAAAATAACAGTTTACCAGTTGGAATGTTAAGTATCTTCTCTTTGCAGTCTATTCAATTGAATATAAGTTTAGAAGGGGTTTGCAAATCATTGTATTTTGTGTTTATTTACCATTTACACAACGTGCCAACTTCACTGGTTTGGGGTTTTGTATTTGCTTAGCCTTTAATGCTTTTTACTCACTTTTTGCAAATGCGTCATGCCCAATTATGAACTGACATATAGATAGATTGCAGTCCCGTCGGGGGAAAACAGGAAATTTAACATTTATTCCCTTGACACCACCAGAGCAGTATTCTATGACATGCGCTTTAGTATGTATTTTATCTAAAAGTTATTTCTTAAAATAATAAAATGTATTGCCTGTCAATAAATGAGCATGGCTTAACTAAACATAAAAGCAGAACCAGATTGTATATAAATCATATTGACTCCTTAAGGGATTCACTTGGATGCAAGCTTAGTAGTTTTATTAAAAACTTGGCAATAGTTTTAAAACACTTGTAAATAACAATAAATTCAATTACTGCCTCTTTTCAAACACTATTTTCTCTGCACTAATTTGTGTTTGAGAAGCAAACGACTGAAGTGTCAGCTTAGACTGTAGTGAAGTGAATTATATTTATATAGCGCTTTTCTCTAGTGACTCAAAGCGCTTTACATAGTGAAACCCAATATCTAGTGCCTGTAGATCAGAGGTTCTCAACCTTTTTGACCTCAGGGCCCAACTTGAATTGGTAATCTTACTCTTGGTTTCAATTGTATTGAATAATTATGTTTAGCCTATTTACAGTTTACAACCTTGTCCTATGACATGAAATCATGTGTTAATCCCAAATATTATCATCAAAGCTTAGGTCAGGCTGATTACAAAAAAATAAATACTAATCGCATACAAACTATTTATAGCGGCGCCGTGATCACTTCCTGTGTGCTGATGTTTACATCGTCAACAAAAAAAAACACCTGACCCAGTTTTCTCATGGTGAAAAAAACTGCACTTTAAGATAGGGCTGGGCGATACGGTCTTTTATTAATATCTCCATATTTTTAGGCCATGTGACGATACAGCATATATATCTCCATATTTTGCCTTGAATGAATACCTGATGCATATAATCACAGCAGTATGATGATTCTGTGTCTACATTCAAACATTCTTCTTCATACTGCATTCATATATGCTACTTTTAAACTTTCATGCAGAGAGGGAAATCACAACTAAAAGTGTATTTATTAAACAGTTATTAAGCAGTGGCACAAACATTCATGTCAATTCAAAACAGAAAGTGCAAGATTGTCAGAGACATTTTAAAACAAGCTATGAGTGCACTTTTGTGCATGATCTCACTAAGATGACATATCAAAACAACACTAAAGTAAAGTGCACTTTTTGTACAGAACACCACTACAATAGTTTAAAACAAAAAAAGTGCACTTTTGTGCATGATGTCACACAAAATATTTCAATAAGTGTCAAATAAAAATGAGCTGCATAATAGGAAATCAAATAGTGTATGTCCTTCACTATGTGGTAGGTTCCTGCGGACGTTATTAAATTCTGTTGTTGACTAAATTTTTCATACGGTGTTGATGTGGAAATGGTTGCTTCGGCATTTTGTTGGTGTGGCACCGAACGGAGATGTTGACATGCAGAGTTTCAAGCACTCTTCGTTATCTAGCGGGTGACTTTTCAAATGATGCTACACATCAGCAGTAGGTGTTACTTTTTGTAACAACACTTTTGCCGCATACTTGTTTGACATTTTCCCGCTTGGAACCAAACCACCGCCAGACAATGGACCCCGTGCTGTTTTTCTTAGGAATTAATTTTTCCTTCATTTGTTACCAGATTGGCACTTTCTTTCTCACGTATTACCACTCTGCTAGCATCACAGCTAATGTTACCCATGCTGCTACTTCTCTGTTGAGCGAGGGCGTGTGACGCGACAGTATGTGACGTATGTAAGAAGGTGCGCTTGTTTTACGTCTCTGTGAGAAGGAGAGACAAGAAAGAGTGAGAAGAGCCTGAAGTGTACGCCTGCAGCTAAAAGCAACTGTGTGAGAAGGTATACTCCAATATCACCATGTAGTCATTTTCTATATCGCACAGAGAATCATTTTCTATATCGCACAGAGACAACCCCGCGATATATCGAGTGTATTCCATATATCGCCCAACCCTACTTTAAGATCTTCCATATTTATTGAAGTACACTTTTTGCTAACAGTCAATTTTATTTTTGTTTGTTTACTTATTTAGACTAATTAAAAGTTATTTACCTTCAATTACAAATGTGAAAAAAAATACTACTGGAAACTGATTGAAACTTTTAATAAAATGCACAGTACAGTACATATTCCGTACAATTGACCACTAAATGGTAACACCCCAATAAGTTTTTCAACTTGTTTAAGTCGGGGTCCACGTTAATCAATTCATGGTAAAAGTTTATTACGTTTGAAGCGCTTACTTGCATCAATATTTGATATGTATTATGATTACATTAGTGTTTGAATTGGTATTAAAATAATGCCTACAATACTATCATTTATCAGGACGTCCAGCAAAATGTCTGATCGGCCAAGGGCTACTTTGAGTCTTCTCAAAGAACCACAATGGCTAGTTATATTCCAAGCATGCCTCTGTGAAGGAAAAATTCTGGCTGTGGTAAATATTTACTTTGCACTTCTGGAACACTGCCTTTACCTAATGCTGCCAAGGAGCTCCATAAAGTGTCCATACTCTTCTGTATGTGGTGTCGGTCTGGCCTCCAGCTGTTTCTCAGAAGGAAAATATTGCTCATAGAGAAGCGACTGAGATGCAGTCATACATGACGGCTTGTGCAGTCATGCTCCTGTAGCTGTGAAGCAGATGTCCCTGAAACATTGTTTTGTCTACAGCTTCGGTTACATTGACTCCTACGTCATCTCCAGAGACTGTTTACTGATTTGCAATTTTCTTGTAAACCCAGATTGAGCCTGCCTGCCTTCTGATTTTCAAAGTTCAGCAATACTATGAATCATCACCACAGGCTTTTTTTGTAAAGAACGTAAATGACCGCCATAACCACACCACCAGGGGGAGCTCCACAAACCACGTTAAACCCAGATTCCGATCTAACAAAGGTCTTAACTCATTATCCTTCTATGCCACATCAATATGGAATGCACTCCCAACAGGTGTAAAAAGAAAGTGCATCTCTATTTTCCTTCAAAACCGCACTAAAATATAGGGGCGTAACGGTACACAAAAATTTCGGTTCGGTACGTACCTCAATTTAGAGGTCACTGTTTGGTTAATTTTCGGTGCGGTAAGAAAACAACAAAATATAAATTTTTGGGTTATTTATTTACCAAATTTGTAAACAATGGCTTTATCCTTTTAACATTGGGAACATTATAATAATTCTGCCCACGTTAATCCACATTAAACTGCCTGAAATTGTTGCTCACATTAAATAAAATGACACAACTTTTCTTCTACATATAAAAAGTGCAACTTAAAAAAAGTTTCAAGTCAACTTCTTCTTTCTTCTTTCTTCTTTCTTAGTGTATTTCGAACATCAACATACAACATAATACATCAGACAATTTCATATCATTTCACATCACATCATGTCCGAAAAGGAGTAGGAAGAAGCAAAGCTTATTTAATCATGCTTAATTTATCACAGCATCTGGGAACCCTGTAGTTGATTTTTATTATGTAAAAGTTATATTTTTATCAACATTTGATAGCAGGGACCCTGCCATTCAAAGCTTTTCTGTCCGTAAAACACACACACACACACACACACACACACACCGCAAAAGGAGCTAATGTTACGCTAAAAGCTAATTAGCCTTCACCAGTTTAAGTTTCTAGAAGGTCACCGGGCTTATAGTGATGTTAGTAGTAGTTGACTGGGAGGTGTTTATTATCATTTTGGGAGAGTACGCTGCCTTTTGCTCACCTGCTAAAAACCTATCTGCTCGACGCTGAAGCATTGACTACATGCGCTCTGAATACACACTACTGATTGACTGTTACCGCTCTGAATACGCACTGCTGATTGGCTGCAACCGCTATCTATGTAACCAATCAGATGGTTGTGTGGGTGGGACAATGCTGGGTGCTGAGACAGAGGCAGAAGAAGCAAAGCAGCTTTTTAAAACTTTAGCTTAGAAACTCGTTCGGTACACCCTGTCCCGAACGGTTCAATACAAATACACGAACCGTTACACCCCTACTAAAATAACACTAACTTCCTCAACCCACCACATCCCATCTTCCCTTCCGGATTGTAAATAATCAAATGTATGTACTTGTTCCTATGATTTCTGAGCTCACTATGTTCACCGCTCGCTGTACATATCCTACCAAGTGAGACCTACACTCTTACAATGTCCATTCCTCAGATGATAAAATTGTTGATGACAGAAATATGCTGATAGCAACCTAACCTAATCCCCCCAAACCATACTTGCCAACCCCCTCGATTTTCCCGGGAGACTCCCGAATTTTAGTGCCCCTCCCGAAAATCTCCCGGGGCAACCATTCTCGCGAATTTCTCCCGATTTCTACCCGGAGTCCGGGTGAGGCTGGGTCGTAAGAAAAGATTTCTTAAAAAATATATTTTTAAATGTCTTTCTTTTTATTTTCAACACAAAATAAAATCTAAATTAAAAAAAAGAGAATTAAGTAATGTGAGGCAATGCAAATGAAACAATAAAAAAACAAGTAACTGTTTTAATTGGTCCAGGTTATCGGGGACTGTTTTTACTGACGGACAGGTGTCGCGGTGTGACTGCAGCCAGGCACGTAAGAAAATTCTCGTCACCATGGCAAAGTCTCTGTCGCTTTCACTCATTTGCCGCTTTTCCAGTAACGCCGGGGTAGGCAACCCAGAACGTTGAAAGAGCCATTTTGGAGCCAAATAACAGAGCCGGAGGGAGGGCTCACCGGGGAGTGTACAGTTACGGTAGCACAATTAGCCCCGAACGGGCTAACATCACGACTAACGTGTTACACGTCCGATTCGTATATATTTGTACCATGAATTGATTAACGTGGACCCCGATTTAAACAAGTTGACAAACTTATTGGGGTGTTACCATTTAGTGGTCAATTGTACGGAATATGTACTGTACTGTGCAATCTACTGATAAGTCTCAATCAATCGGTCAATCAAAGGCTTAGGCCATATCTACACCCAGTGTTTTTCAACCTTTTTTGAGCCAAGGCACATTTTTTTTTTCATTGAAAAAATTCTGAGGCACACCACAAGCAGAAAACATAAAAAATTAAACTCAGCAGCCGATATTGACAAGAAAAAGTTGTTCTCGCAATTGTTGGATATGAATTCAAACCATAACCAAGCATGCATCACTATAGCTCTTTTCTCAAAGTAGGCGTACTGCCACCACCTGTCACATCATGCCGTGACTTATTTTGAGGTTTTTGGTGTTTTCCTGTGTGTGGGGTTGAAGTTCTCGTCTTGTGCTGCTATTTTGTTGTTAATTGTCATGTCATGTATGGATGTACTTTGTGGACGCCGTCTGCTGCTCCACACGCTGTAAGTCTTTGCTGTCATCCAGCATTCTCCTTTTGTTTACTTCCGTTTTAGTTTTGTTTTGCATAGCCATCCCTAAGCTTCAATGCCTATTCTTAACGGCACTTGCCCTTTGTTTATTTTTGTTTCAGCATTGCCTGCACCCTGCCTCCCGCATATTGTGATCACGACAAACCATGTTCCCTACATCTACAAAGCAATTAGCAATCTGCTGCCACTACTGATATGCCGAGCTCTAGACAGTGCATTGGATTATAATTACGGGTTTGAATAAAATATTCTAACTCGTTGCGCCAGCGGACAGAGGGGCGGGGGTCTCAAATGGTGCCATTGTTGTGTGTGGACTGATAAGGTTAGGTGTGATTTACCCTGGCTAACCTTAGCCGGTTTAGTGTAAACGGGGCCTTTAACTCTGACAACCCTGCCTCAAAACCAGTCAGAATTATAATCATATGTATGGTATCACACTACAGGCAATTTGTTTTATAAAGTTTAGTAGAAATGTCTCTTAACAATGACACTTTCTCTTAAGTTTTTACTCTGTTTGATCAGTAATCTAACTGTGCAGTTTTTTTTTAGTCCCTCTTCTGTGGTATGACCTTTTCAAGGCTAACTGTGTCTCTTCTCCATCTGGGTTTTTATGTTTTATCATCACTCTGGCAAATCCAAGGTAACGTTTTAACCACTGCACTGTGATTTATTTTCAGAATCGCCACCATGTCGAAAGGATGCATAACCGTCACCAAGTATTTTCTGTTCCTCTTCAACCTCATCTTCTTTGTAAGTAACGCTGATTTCTCCTCTTAATGCTAAACTAACTGCGGTCATCATTAGAATTATCCTTTTGCCATCAACTCTTTTTAGAAAAGTGAATGTCTACAGATTCCAGTCGACAAAATTACCTTCGTTTGATTTGTAGGTATGCAAAGTACTATTTACTGTAAGGCCATTTGGGAAAATCATGAGCATAAAGTAAGTCATCTCTAGAAAAATAAAAATAATAGCAATAGTGCTTTGAGGAAATGTGCCCCTACTGTATGTGAGACAAGAACACCCATTTTCTCTTTTTTGTAAAAATCTGAATTGTAAAATATAGCTCATCCTAGATAGCTGAAAATGTAGATGTATCAGTCATCTATTCAACCCATAAAGCACAAAAACACCCCAAAACTGCCAACAAAGCTACATTTACATGCTGTGACATGTATATTGACCAAATATTCGCAACATTGTTATTGTTAGTGCTAAGAACATGGATATATATATATATATGTATATACTTTATGCACCCAGGGTTTCCCGCAGCGTTTTGTTGTTAAGGCGGCCGTTGCAACAACAAAGAGCCACCGCCTGAAGTCTTAACAAGCTGCTCTGCTTACCTCTGCCTCTGTCAGTCGGTCTCTGCAGCGCTCAGCATTGTCTCGCCTACGGAACCATCTAAGTCAGGGGTGTCAAACTCAAATACAGAGTGGGCCAAAATTTTAAACGGAACAAAGCCGTGGGCCAAGGTTGAACAAATTAACCTTTTAATAGGGACCCAAACAAGTTTTGCATTAAATATTGAACAAGCAAGGCTTATATAACTTTAGTGACATGCAAAATCCAGTTTCAAATAATAATGATAATAATAATTTAAAAAATATCAATGGCATATCAAATAAAATTTAAATAAAAATGTTATGCCTTTTTTTCTATTTGCAATCTTCGGAGGTAAATATCTAATTTTTTCCACAGGCTAATAATACATTTCAAAATAAAATAACAATAATGAATGAACCAAACTTTCAAGCTTTGGAGTAGCAAGAGAAAATGCATGAATAAAACGTTAATTATTGGTCAGTTTGCTGGAAGTTTCCTGGAAGAGTTGTGCTGCAAGGGGTTCTGGGTATTTGTTCTGTTGTGTCACGGTCCGGATGTTCACCCGAAATGTGTTTGTCATTCCTGTTTGGTGTGGGTTCACAGTGTGGCACATATTTGTAACAGTGCTAAAGTTGTTTATACGGCCACCCTCAGTGTGACCTGTATGACTGTTGACCAAGTATGCCTTGCATTCACTTGTGCATGTGTGTGTGTGTGTAAAAGCCACAAATATTATGTGACACGCTGTTAGTATGGCGGAAAAGCGGACGTGTCAACAGGTTGCAGAGAATGCTAAAGGCAGTGCCTTAAATGCACGCCTCCAATATAGTTGTCCAGGTGGAAATCGGTAGAAATTCGGGAGAATGGTTGCCCCGGGAGATTTTCGGGAGGGCCACTGATATTCGGGAGTCTACTGGGAAAATTAGGAGGGTTGGCAAGTATGAGTATTAGCGGTGAATGCGGTGTTACAGATTTGGCCCGCGGGCCATAGTTTGACACCCATGATCTAAGTGGTTACACGCAGTGCGGTAACAGCCAATCAGCAGTGCGTATTCAGAGCGCATGTAGTCAGTGCTCAGGCAGACAGAGAGGAGAGACGGTGCGGGTTAGCAGAAAGATGTTTAGCGGGTGATCATAATGCAGCGGACTCTCCCCAAATTATAATAAACACTTCCCAGTCATGCACCTGGGGATAGGTTGATTGGCAACACTAAATTGGCCCTAGTGTGTGAATGTGAGTGTGAATGTTGTCTGTCTATCTGTGTTGGCCCTGTGATGAGATGGCGACTTGTCCAGGGTGTACACTGCCTTCCGCCCGATTGTAGCTGAGATAGGCGCCAGCGCCCCCCGCAACCCCGAAAGGGAAAAAGCGGTAGAAAATGGATGGATGGATGGACTTCCCAGTCAACTACTATTAACATCACTATGTGCCCGTTGATTTTCGAGAAATATAAGCGGCAGCTCAGCTCGCTCGCAGTCCTTGAGGTGAAGGCTAATTAGCTTTTAGCTTAACGTTAGCTCACTGTGCGTGTGCGCATGCGTTCCTGCGTGTGTGTGCGTATGTGCTAGGGACAGCAAAGCCCTGTTTGTCTGAGCAGTTAACGACTAAGTTATTTCACTTGACCTTTTTCTGTGTTGAAGCAGCAAATAGGACATTATGGTAAATGAAGAGTTTCTGTCTCTTATAGTTGATATTGTAATGTAAGTGCATCATAAAACCTACATGAACTCCATGGTGTTCAGGAATGAATAGTCTCTCCTATTGCTTTTGTACTATTTTTTCAGCTAGAGTTACATTAATCATTAGTAATGTAGCAGCCTAGAAACTTAAACTGGTGAAGGCTAATTAGCTTTTAGCGTAACATTAGCTCCTTTTGCGGTGTGTGTGTGTGTGTGTGTGTGTGTGTGTGTGTGTGCGTGCGTGCGTGCGTGCGTGTGTTTTACGGACAGAAAAGCTTTGAATGGCAGGGTCCCTGCTATCACATGTTGATAAAAATATAACATTTATATAATGCTGTAATAAATTAAACATGAAAAAAAAAATCAAGCATGACGAGTTGAGCATATGTCAGCATGTGGCCCCACTTTTATCTCTTTTTTTTTTAAAATGCTTTTTGCAAACGCTTATTTTTTTTTTAGTAAGTCAATTTTCACTAAGTCAAACCAATGACAAAATATCGAGATATATATTGTATATTGCCATCCAGCATACGGAACGTGGAAAACACAACTCCCTCTTTCTGTCCCAAGCGACGTCCCCCCCTCCCCACCTTAACTAACAAACTTTCTGGAGGAAACACTGATATATACTGTATATACAGTACAGACCAAAAGTTTGGACACACCTTTTCATTCAATGCATTTTCTTTCTTTTCATGACTATTTACATTGTAGATTGTCACTGAAGGCATCAAAACTACGAATAAACACACGTGGTGTTATGTACTTAACAAAAAAGGTGAAATAACTGAAAACATGTTTTATATTCTATTTTTTTCAAAATAACCACCCTTTGCTCTGAGTACTGTTTTGCACACTCTTGGCATTCTCTGGATGAGCTTCAAGAGGTAGTCACCTGAAATGGTTTTCACTTCACAGGTGTGCTTGAAGCTCATGGAGAGAATGCCAAGAGTGTGCAAAGCAGGAAAGCAAAGGGTGGCTATTTCTGTCACGTTGTGTAGGTAATGAACCCCAAGATGCAGAGATGACAGGCTTTGAAAATGAAAACATGGTTTTAATGTTCAAAAAATAAGGCAAAAAACCCACAAACCAGCAAACAGCAATCAGGGACAGGATTTGGGATCCAGGGAATAGCTCTCAGCTTCCAAAAAAACGCAGTCAACAGCAAACAGCAAACAATACTCCAGCACTCACTGGAGGGCAAGGCAGGTTTAAATAATGTCTCTGATTAGTGCTCAGGCAGCAGGTGAGCGGGTGAACACTAATCATAAGCAGGTAGAAATAAGTAACCATGGTAACTAAAACAAACAAGGGTGCACAAAAAACAGGAACCGTAGGAGTCTTAGATTGAAAATAAAAAACATAATACAGACCACCGATCATGACAATTTTGAAGAAACTAGAATACAAAACAGGTTTTCAGTTATTTTACCTTTTTTGTTAAGTACATATAATGAGGTGTGTCCAAACTTTAGGTCTGTACTGTATATACTTTATTATTTCTAAACATTTAACAATTATTAACGAACAAAAGTATCGAAAATTGGTACAGTCGAGTACCGGTATCGATTTCCAGGTACCGGGAAAGGTACCCGTCCTTAGATGATTTTCTTGGAGGACAAGCAGTTGGCAAGCAGACACACTGATGCAGATTAGTGTCACTTGATCATCAATCAATCAATCAATCAATATTTATATAGCCCCAAATCACAAATGTCTCAAAGGACAGCACAAATCATTACGACTACAACATCCTCGGAAGAACCCACAAAAGGGCAAGGAAAACTCACACCCAGTGGGCAGGGAGAATTCACATCCAGTGGGACGCTAGTGACAATGCTGACTATGAGAAACCTTGGAGAGGACCTCAGATGTGGGCAACCCCCCCCCTCTAGGGGACCGAAAGCAATGGATGTCGAGCGGGTCTAACATGATACTGTGAAAGTTCAATCCATAGTGGCTCCAACACAGCCGCGAGAGTTCAGTTCAAAGCGGATCCAAGACAGCAGCGAGAGTCCCGTCCACAGGAAACCATCTCAAGCGGAGGCGGATCAGCAGCGTAGAGATGTCCCCAACCGATACACAGGCGAGCGGTCCATCCTGGGTCCCGACGAGCGGTCCATCCTGGGTCTCGACTCTGGACAGCCAGTACCATCCATGGTCATCGGACCGGACCCCCTCCACAAGGGAGGAGAGGACATAGGTGAAAGAAAAGAAGCGGCAGATCAACTGGTCTAAAAAGGAGGTCTATTTAAAGGCTAGAGTATACAGATGAGTTTTAAGGTATCGCCATCTCCTGACTTGTTATAAAGTTTGCAGGTCCATGTGAACTGGGATTGTTTTGAAAAAGTTTTGTCTTTATGTCCAAAAATTTCTAAAGTGCAAAAGAATAAGCACCAGCACTTTTGTTGTTGTTGTTGTTGTTGTTGTTGTGCTCGGGTAGCCAGAGAGGATCAAACCATGAAAATAATTCAAACTACTTTAGCTCCGTAATCAAGACCAGCCTCAATATGTCAAATAACATTTTAGACTTTTTAGATGTTGTTCTGAGCGGTGGCTGATAGGTGTACATTACAGAAAAATGTCCCATTTGGAGAAACCTTACACGCGGCGTGTAAAACACAGCAGATGGTGAATTGAGCTTTACTGACATGTGTCTCTCTGGCGGGGCACAACGTGAAGTCCAAGGCTTGATAAAACACCATTCTTGGAGGATGTCTGGACTTTTCCAATGAGGTTTTTATTCATGAGAGAAGCCTTTTGATGTGCCTCGTAAAAAGTATGTGTCTGTCGGTGTTGGCCACTTTGGACTGGCGGGGGCCAGGAACTGGTGTTTTTAATGATGACGGCCGGGGGCTCAGTAGACCGACTAAATGAACGCCTCTTAACCAGGACTCTAATTAGTATTGATGTGTCAGGAAGGGAGTTCTCTAAGCACTCATCCATCGGTTATTAACTAACACAGAGCCTGACCCTCAACTGCTTGATAGGGGCCTTCCTAGTCCCAGGACAACACTCCACCTCATTAGTGGGACACAGGAGGGTATCAGAGGTAAAACTCTTTTCCGAGGGCTTTCATGCATAATATCCTGAATATTATACTCAATTGAACAGAATGGCAGTAATATAATCATTCATAAAAAATTATTAGAATAAATGATGATAAAAACATAATCAATATTTATTTAATAGCCCTAAATCACAAGTGTCTCAAAGGGCTGCACAACCCACAACCACATCGTCCGTTCAGATTCCACATTACTAAAATAAAAATATATTTGTCAGAACCTCTTAAATCAAGTCAAACTTGGTGTGGTGTTTTTCTGCGCTCTTATTTTGTTCCTACTTCCTGTTTTGTCATCCCAGACGCAATCCACTTTGCACATGTTTAGTAGATCAGCTCTGCGTGTGCTATCAAGTAGAGTTGTCTCGATACCAATATTTTGGTACCGGTAACGTTACCAAAATGTATTTCGATACTTTTTGATGTTTTCCTACATAAAGGGGACCACAGAAAAATGGCATTATTGGCTTTATTTTAACAAAAAGTCTTCCGGTAAAACATAAAAACATGAAACATGTGTTTATTATTGCTATTTTGTCCTGTAATTAAAATAGTCCACATACAAGACAACTTGTCCTTTAGTAGTAAGTAAACAAACAAAGGCTCCTAATTAGTCTGCAGTAACATATTGTCATTTATACACC
The DNA here is from genome assembly GCF_033978795.1 of Nerophis ophidion. Lineage (NCBI taxonomy): Eukaryota > Metazoa > Chordata > Actinopteri > Syngnathiformes > Syngnathidae > Nerophis > Nerophis ophidion. The sequence goes on from NC_084622.1 coordinate 52,051,862, forward strand.
TATTATTTTGTCAACAATATGAAGAACAAGCTATAAAAAATTATTATTAATCCACTCGTTTATTTACTGTTAATATCTGCCCTTTTTGTGGTTTAACATGTTCTATCTACACTTCTGTTAAAATGTAATAATCACTTATTCTTCTCTTCTTTGATACTTGACATTAGTTTTGGATGATACCACACATTTAGGTATGGATCCGATACCAACTAGTTACAGGATTATACAATAAAATATAGTACCTAATAAACCAATAATAATATGGTTAGAAATACTGATGTAAAGGGTAGGTGTCGCGCTGTTTTCTGTTTTAACATGTTCTATCTACGCTTCTGTTAAAATGTAATAATCAATTATTCTTCTTTTCTTTGATACTTTACATTAGTTTTGGATGATCCCACAAATTAGTGAGACACAGAAAGGTATCAGAGGTAAATGTTTTTTCCGAGGGCTTTTATGCATAATATCCTGAATATTATACTCAAATGAACAGAATGGCAGTAATAGAATAATTCCTAAAAAATATATAAGTATATACAGTAATAAGAATGTTACTAAAATAGAAATATATTTGTCAGAACCTCTTAAGTCAAGTCAAACTTAGTTTGGTGTTTTTTTTCCTGTGTTTTGATCCTGTTGTGCGCTCTTATTTTGTTCCTACTTCCTGTTTTGTGTTTTGTCCGCCCAGACGCAATCCACTTTGCACATGTTTAGTAGATCAGCTTTGCGTGTGCTAATTTTTACCGTTACCAGAATATATTTCGATACTTTTTGATATTTTTTTTAAATAAAGGGGACCACAGAAAAGTGTCATCATTGTCATTTTTTAACACAAAAATGTTAGGGTACATTAAACAAATGTTTATTATTGCAGTTAAGTCCTTAAATAAAATAGTGAACATACTAGACAACTCGTCTTTTAGTAGTAAGTAAACAAACAAAGGTTCCTAATTTAGCTGCCGACGTATGCAGTAACATATTGTGTCATTTATACACCCATTATTTTGTTAAAATTATTAAGGACAAGCTGTAAAAATTAATTATTAATCCACTCATTTATTTGCTGTTAATATCTGCATTTTTTTCTGTATAACATGTTCTATCTACACTTTTGTTAAAATGTAATAATCAAAGTAAAGCCGCTGCTCCTCCACATGCTTCTGTTGTTTGAGACTTGACATTAGTTTTGGATGATACCACACATTTAGGTATCGATCCGATACCAAATAGTTACAGGATTATACATCGGTCATATTCAAAGTCCTCATGTCTCCAAGGACGTATTTTCTGAGTTTATGAATATTATATGAATTTTGGAAAAAAATTCCATCCATCCATCCATCCATCATCTTCCGCTTATCTGAGGTCGGGTCGCGGGGGCAGCAGCCTAAGCAGGGAAGCCCAGACTTCCCTCTCACCAGCCACTTCGTCTAGCTCTTCCCGGGGGATCCCGAGGCGTTCCCAGGCCAGCCGGGAGACATAGTCTTCCCAACGTGTCCTGGGTCTTCCCCGTGGCCTCCTGCCGACTGGACGTGCCCTAAACACCTCCCTAGGGAAGCGTTCGGGTGGCATCCTTCTCACCCTATCTCTAAGGGAGAGCCCCGCCACCCGGCGGAGGAAACTCATTTCGGCCGCTTGTACCCGTGATCTTATCCTTTCGGTCATGACCCAAAGCTCATGACCATAGGTGAGGATGGGAACGTAGATCGATCGGTAAATTGAGAGCTTTGCCTTCCGGCTCAGCTCCTTCTTCCCCACAACGGATCGGTACAACGTCCGCATTACTGAAGACGCCGCAACGATCCGCCTGTCGATCTCACCATCCACTCTTCCCTCACTCGTGAACAAGACTCCTAGGTACTTGAACTCCTCCACTTGTGACAATAAAAAATATTGATGTAATCAATATAGTAGTACCTACTGGATGTGCTCTTGTACTTGATATCATTACAGTGGATGTCAAGTGTAGATCCACCAATGGCATTTGTTTACATTGTGAGCTATTGTATCCTATGGTGTGTAGTGAAGCATGTTTAGCTATTCCTCGTCCTGCAGGGATGATACTTGTTAAAAACTCAATTTATTTGTCGCCGTGGAGGTGAGGATTAGTGATTTAGAAGTAGCTAAAACACTACCGACTGCAAATGGATATTAGCCACTAGGTAGCTCGCCATGTCTTAAAGTACCTCTTTTCGAGGGCGTTTCAGTGTTACAACTTCACCTTTATATTTGGTTTTTAAGCCAAAATGCGTCTGTTCTCCCTTTTCTGTCTACACACTGTGTCTGCTTGTAAGTACTCTGTGAATGTGCGCTGCCGAACATGCTCCTCTGCTCGTAAAACCAGCAATGTCACGACGTGACGACGCGCCGTCATGCCTGGAAAAAATATTGCGAACCGGTACTTTTCAGCACCTCCAAGTCTGAGTCCATGGTTGTCGCCCGGAAAAGGGTGGAGTGCCATCTCCGGGTTGGGGAGGAGACCCTGCCCCAAGTGGAGGAGTTCAAGTACCTGGGAGTCTTGTTCACGAGTGAGGGAAGAGTGGATCGTGAGATAGACAGGTGGATCGGTGCGGCGTCTTCTGTAATGCGGACGCTGTATCGATCCGTTGTGGTGAAGAAGGAGCTGAGCCGGAAGACAAAGCTCTCAATTTACTGATCGATCTACGTTCCCATCCTCACCTATGGTCATGAGCTTTGAGTTATGACCGAAAGGATAAGATCACGGGTACAAGCGGCCCAAATGAGTTTCCTCCGTCGAGTGGCGGGTCTCTCCCTTAGAGATAGGGTGAGAAGCTCTGTCATCCGGGAGGAACTCAAAGTAAAGCCACTGCTCCTCCACATGGAGAGGAGCCAGATGATGTGGTTCGGGCATCTGGTCAGGATGCCACCCGAACGCCTCCCTAAGGAGGTATTTAGGGCACATCCGACCGGTAGGAGGCCACGGGAAAGACCCAGGACATGATTGGAAGACCATCTCTTCCGGCTGGCCTGGGAACACTTTGGGATCCCCCGGGAAGAGCTAGACGAAGTGGCTGAGGAGAGGGAAGTCTGGGTTTCCCTGCTTAGGCTGCTGCCCCCGTGACCCGACCTCGGATAAGCGGAAGAAAATAGATTGATGGATGGACATTACTAATAGATTTTATGATTGTCCATGTCCGATTTGCGATGTATCTAAAAATCGATTATTTCCCCCACCTCCACTGATCAGTGGAACTACCTAGCTGTGTTTTTACTCAGCTGTAGTGTTTAAACTATGTGCTGTTTAATGCCATTTATTATTATTTTACAAACTTTATTTCAAAAAGTGACGCTACAAGAAGTAGACGGACTCATTTAAACACATTCACAGAGGAATATAAAGTATTCAGTCGGACTCGAAGCTACTTACTGCTCTGAGAATTTGCTTAGGCTGCTGTCCCTGCAGCAGATAAGCAGAAAAAGAAGATGGCTGGATGGACAGTACTTTTCAAACAGGGTATAGTACCGTTTTTGATTAATTAGTACCGCGATACTACACTAGTACCGGTATACTGTACAACCCTACTATCAAGTTTTAATACATGCAGACCTTTAGTAAACCAGGCCCTTGGAGTGCTGCGGGAAGTGTGTAAAACTTGCACATTGGTCCCCTATAATCACACAGGAAACTATAAAGAACTTCACTGAATCTTCTGCTTCTTGAAGAGCTCTTTTTATTTGTAAACACCTCTTTTCTTTTTTTGTGTGAGAAAGAATTTCTCTGAAGCCCAGATGCGACTGCCTCACAGACACGAGCCGTGACAGTTGAAGGCACGTCGGCAAATCTGGTCATTTGAATTTAATTTTAGAAAAGGGTGGCTTGACTTTTGTTTGTCTTCCTTCACAGGTCTTCGGAGCATTGATCATGGGCTTTGGACTGTGGGTTCTCCTCGATAATCAGAGTTTCATTTCTGTTTTACGTAAGTGCTACACACACACACACACACACACACACACACACACATCTTTCCAACTGCCACGTCCTAGTGTGATAATGTTGTGTAAACATTCAGCACATTTGACCCACATCACTTGTGCTGACTGGAGAGCGCCTGCTCTGTGCAACATATGTGAATCGCCTCCCTCGAGTCTTGTTGCAGCAGAACCACGTTGGAATGTTCACACCAAACCAAAAAAAAAAAAAAGCCTTTTTATAGCTGAAACTTGATGACTTCCTCAGCCCCTGTAAAATAAAAAAGTCACATATACAAACCCTGTTTCCTAATGAGTTGGGAAATTGTGTTAGATGTAAATATAAACGGAATACAATGATTTGCAAATCCTTTTCAACCCATATTCAGTTGAATATGCTACAAAGACAACATATTTGATGTTCAAACTCATAAACGTAATTTTTTTTTGCAGATAATAATTAACTTAGAATTTCATGGCTGCAACACGTGCCAAAGTAGTTGGGAAAGGGCATGTTCACCACTGTGTTACATCACCTTTCTTTTAACAACACTCAATAAACGTTTGGGAACTGAGGAAACTAATTGTTGAAGCTTTGAAAGTGGAATTCTTTCCCATTCTTGTTTTATGTAGAGCTTCAGTCCTTCAACAGTCCGGGGTCTCCGCTGTCGTATTTTACGCTTCGTAATGCGCCACACATTTTCCATGGGAGACAGGTCTGGACTGCAGGCGGGCCAGTAAAGTACCCGCACTCTTTTTTTACGAAGCCACGCTGTTGTAACACGTGCTGAATGCGTCTTGACATTGTCTTGCTGAAATAAGCAGGGGCGTCCATGAAAAAGATGGAGCTTAGATGGCAGCATATGTTGTTCAAAAAGCTGTATGTACCTTTCAGCATTAATGGTGCCTTCACAGATGTGTAAGTTACACATGCCTTGGGCACTAATGCACCCCCATACCATCACACATGCTGGCTTTTACACTTTGCGTCGATAACAGTCTGGATGGTTCGCTTCCCCTTTGGTCCGGATGACACAATGTCGAATATTTCCAAAAATAATTTGAAATGTGGACTCGTCAGACCACAGAACACTTTTCCACTTTGCATCGGTCCAACTTAGATGATCTCGGGCCCAGAGAAGCTGGCGGTGTTTCTGGATGTTGTTGATAAATGGCTTTCGCTTTGCATAGTAGAGCTTTAACTTGCACTTACAGATGTAACGACCAACTGTATTTAGTGACAGTGGTTTTCTGAAGTGTTCCTGAGCCCATGTGGTGATATCCTTTAGAGATTGATGTGGGTTTTTGATACAGTGCCATCTGAGGGATGGAAGGTCATGGTCATTCAATGTTGGTTTCCGGCCATGCCGCTTACATGGAGTGATTTCTCCAGATTCTCTGAACCTTTTGATGATATTATGGAGCGTAGATGTTGAAATCCCTAAATTTCTTGCAATTGCACTTTGAGAAAGGTTGTTCTTAAACTGTTTGACTATTTGCTCACACAGTTGTGGACAAAGGGGTGTACCTCGCCCCATCCTTTCTTGTGAAAGACTGAGCATTTTTTGGGAAGCTGTTTTTATACCCAATCATGGCACCCACCTGTTCCCAATTAGTCTGCACACCTGTGGGATGTTCCAAATAAGTGTTTGATGAGCATTCCTCAACTTTATCAGTATTTATTGCCACCTTTCCCAACTTCTTTGTCACGTGTTGCTGGCATCAAATTCTAAAGTTAATGATTATTTGCAAAAAAAATAAAGTTTATGAGTTTGAACATCAAATATGTTGTCTTTGTAGCATATTCAACTGAATATGGGTTGAAAAGGATTTGCAAATCATTGTATTCTGTTTATATTTACATCTAACACAATTTCCCAACTCATATGGAAATGGGGTTTGTAGAAAATCACCAGCGCACATGTAGTTGACAGTCATTGGAGCAGCAGTCTCTCCATTGTTTTGTCTTATGTCGGAGAATAACACCCTAGTTCCTTGCAAAGTTGTGCCTTGAACCCATCAGTTCTCAACACACTCCCACAGGCGTTGTTTCAGTTCTATTTCTGCCGGAGTCAACAAAGCCTCCGAAACTTTCCGAGACGAAAAGTTATCAGTGATGGGCGGTATCAGTAGAAAGTATCATGAAATCTTCTTCTTCTGGTTGGTTTGAAATGGGAACAGATACAGAAACATAGATACACTATATTACCAAAAGTATTTGGCCACCTGCCTTGACTCACATGTGCCATGGAATTGTCCAAAATGTTTTGGTATCCTGGAGCATTCAAAGTTCCTTTCACAGGAACTAAGGGGTCAAGCTTAACTCCTGGAAAAACCAACCCCACACCATAATTCCTCCTCCACCAAATGCCGTCTGAAATGTGGCGTTCTCCTGGCAACCTCCGAACCAGACTGGTCCATCAGATTTGCATTGGACTTGGTGGTGTAGGCTTAGATGCAGCCATGGAAAACCCATTCCATGAAGCTCTCTGCGTACTGTGCGTGGGCTATTTGGAAGGTTTGGAGCTCTATAGCAACTGACTGTGCAGAAATTCTTCGCACTATGCGCTTCAGCACCCGCCGACCCCTCGCTGTCAGTTTACCTGGCCTACCACTTGCTGGCTGAGTTGCTGTTGTTCCCAAACTCTTCACTTTTCTTATAATAAAGTTGACTTTGGATTATTTAGGAGCGGGGAAATTTTACAATTGGATTTGTTGCACAGGTGGCATCCTATGACAGTTCCACGCTGGAAATCACTGAGAGCGGCCTATTCTTTCACAAATGTTTGTAGATACAGTCTCCATGCCTAAGTGCTTGATTTGATACACCGGGCCATGTGATTATTAAACCTGATTCTCATCATTTGGATGGGTGGCCAAATACTTTTGGCAATTTAGTGTATCTGAAACAATCATTCAATGTATGCATGGTAGTGGTTGTAGCCAAAGCTAATTTACAACACTTGTCCCCAACAACAACAACAACACAGATCTAACATCATTAAAATAGGAAAATAATAAGAATGACGCAAAAAGGAGTCGATAATAATAATAATAGTAATAATACAGACAAAGTGCAAACTAGATAAAAGCCAATAATAATAATAATAACAACACAAAGTGCAAACTAGATAAAAGCAGGTAATAATAATAATACAGACAAAGTGCAAACTCGATAAAAGCCAATAATAATAATAATAATAACACAGACAAAGTGCAAACTAGATAAAAGCAAGTAATAATAATAATACAGACAAAGTGCAAACTCGATAAAAGCCAATAATAATAATAATGATAACACAGACAAAATGCAAACTAGATAAAAGCAAATAATAATAATATTACAGACAAAGTGCAACTAGATAAAAGCCAATAATAAGAATTGATAATAATAATAATAGTAATAATACAGACAAAATGCAAACTAGATAAAAGCCAATAATAATAACCCAGACAAAGTGCAAACTAGATAAAAGCAAGTAATAATAATAATACAAAGTGCAAACTTGATAAAAGCCAATAATAATAATAATAACACAGACAAAGTGCAAACTAGATAAAAGCAAGTAATAATAATAACACAGACAAAGTGCAAACTAGATAAAAGCCAATAATAATAATAACAAAGTGCAAACAAGATAACAACCAATTAGTAAAAATTAGTAAACAAACTAAACATGGGAACACGATTGTTGCTCAACTAGCCTGTTACGTTCCCAGACGGCTCAGAGTAGGGGTGTGGGGAAAAAATTGATTCGAATTTGAATCGCGATTCTCACGTTGTGCGATTCACAATTGATTCTCATTTTTAAAATATCGTTTATTTTTATTTTTACTTTTTTTATCAATCCGACAAAACAATACACAGCAATACCATAACAATGCAATCCAATTCCAAAAGTAAAGCTGAGCCAGCAACACTCAGAACTGCAATAAACAGAGCAATTGAGAGGAGACACAAACACCACACAGAACAAACCAAAAATAGTGAATATTATTAACAACAGTATCAATATTAGTTATCATTTCAGCATAGCAGTGATTAAAAATCCCTCATTGACATTATCATTAGACATTTATAAAAAAAAGAACAATAGTGTCACAGTGGCTTATACTTGCATGGCATCTCATAAGCTTGACAACACACTGTGTCCAATGTTTTCACAAAGATAAAATAAGTCATATTTTTGGTTCCTTTAATAGTTGAAACAAATTTACGTAATTGCAATCAGTTGATAAAACATTGTCCTTTACAATTATAAAAGCTTTTTTTTTTTATCTACTACTCTGCTAGCATGTGAGCAGACTGGGGTAGATCCTGCTGAAATCTATGTATTGAATGAATACACAATCCTTTTGAATCGGAAAAAAATCGTTTTTTAATCGAGAATCGTGTTGATTTGAAAAAAAAAACGATTTTGAATCGATATTGAATCGAATCGTGGGACACCCAAAGATTCACAGCCCTAGCTCAGAGAGTAGGGATCGTAGGGGAACGCAACATAAAAGTGTATAAACCAAATGAGTTGTAAATTAAAGACACTGGAGCAAAGAATTGAAAACAAAAGCTAGTGTTATTGAAAGGTAACCATGGGTGGGGTGGGGGGTTATAACAAGACACACTAGCCGGGCTTGGAAATACAGGTTCTGTCAATGAAATGAACAAAACATACCTAAAAAAGAAAGGTAAGCTGACTGACTAAAGCTGTTTAATTAGCATAATCCAAAAACCTACCTACCGTATTTTTCTGACTATAAGTCGCAGTTTTTTTTCATAGTTTGGCCGGGGGTGCGACTTGTACTCAGGAGCAACTTATGTGTGAAATTATTAACACATTACCATACAATATCAAATAATATTATTTAGCTCATTCACGTAAGCCAGTGGTTCTCAATCTTATTTCACTGATGAACATTTTTTTACTTCAAGTACCCCTTAATCAGAGCAAAGCATTTTTGGTTGAAAAAAAGAGATAAAGAAGTAAAATACAGCACTATGTCATCAGTTTCTGATTTATTAAATTGTATAACAGTGCAAAATATTGCTCATTTGTAGCGGTCTTTCTTGAACTATTTGTAAAAAAAGAAATAAAAATGACTAAAAACGTGTTGTAAAAATAAACAAGTGATGCAATTCTAAATGCAGATTTCTCCACATAGAAGTAATCATCAACTTAAAGTGCCCTCTTTGGGGATTGTAATAGAGATCCATCTGGATTCATCAACTTACTTCTAAACATTTCTTCACAAAAAAATAAATCTTTAACATCAATATTTATGGACATGTCCACAAAAAAATCTAGCTGTCAACACTGAATATTGCATTGTTGCATTTCTTTTCACACTTTATGAACTTACATTCATATTTTGTTGAAGTATTATTCAATAAATATATTTATAAAGGATTTTTGAAATGTTGCTATTTTTAAATTTAAAAAAAATCTCACGTACCCCTTGGCATACCTTCAAGTACCCCCAGGGGTACACGTACCCCCATTTGAGAACCACTGATGTAAGAGACTAGACGTATAAGATTTCATGGGATTTATGGATTAGGAGTGAGAGATAGTTTGGTAAAGGTATAGCATGTTCTATATGTTATAGTTATTTGAGTGACTCTTACCATAATATGTTAGGTTAACATAGCAGTTGCTTATTTATGCCTCATATAACCTACACTTATTCAGCCTGTTCTTCACTATTCTTTATTTATTTTAAATTGCCTTTTAAATGTCTATTATTGCTGTTGGTTTTTATCAAATACATTTCCCAAAAAAATGTGACTTATACTCCAGTGCGACTTGTATATGTTTTTTTCCTTCATTATTATGCATTTTCGGCAGGTGCGACTTGTACTCCGTAAAAACACGGTACTTACTCTAGCCAAAGAGGGGGTCCAAAACATACAAGGGTGACAGCCACCACCAAGCCTGGTGTCTCTATACACAAACAAATCCTGCGTTTGTAGTGTTTAGAGACCCCTGTCTAACCTTTCCCAAGACTAGGCTGCAGATTCTTACAAAAGTTGAAAGGTTTAAAAAAAGGTGGCACAAGTTAAGCAAAGAGTAACAAAAAAATGAGTACAAAACAAAGTAGCGACTATTAATCAATCAATCAATGTTTACTTTGATTGAAGCGCTTTGAGTACTTTGAAGGTAGAAAAGCGCTATACAAGTACAACCCATTTATCATTTATTTGTTTACTTATATAGCCTTAAATCACTAGTGTCTCAAAGGGCTGCACAAACCACAACACAAACCACTACCACATCCTCGGTAGGCCCACATAAGGGCAAGGAAAACTCACACCCAGTGGGACGTCGGTGACAATGATGACTATGAGAACCTTGGAGAGGAGGAAAGCAATGGATGTCGAGCGGGTCTAACATGATACTGTGAAAGTTCAATCCATAATGGATCCAACACAGTCGCAAGAGTCCAGTACAAAGCGGATCCAACACAGCAGCGAGAGTCCCATTCACAGCAGAGCCAGCAGGAAACCATACCAAGCGGAGGCGGATCAGCAGCGCAGAGATGTCCCCAGCCGATACACAGGCAAGCAGTACATGGCCACCGGATCGGACCGGACCCCCTCCACAAGGGAGGGTGGGACATAGGAGAAAAAGAAAACAAACGGCAGATCAACTGGTCTAAAAAGGGAGTCTATTTAAAGGCTAGAGTATACAAATGAGTTTTAAGGTGAGACTTAAATGCTTCTACTGAGGTGGCATCTCGAACTGTTACCGGGAGGGCATTCCAGAGTACTGGAGCCCGAAATGAAAACGCTCTATAGCCCGCAGACTTTTTTTGGGCTTTGAGAATCACTAATAAACCAGAGTCCTTTGAAGGCAGATTTCTTGCCGGGACATATGGTACAATACAATCGGCAAGATAGGATGGAGCTAGACCGTGTAGTATTTTATACGTAAGTAGTAAAACCTTAAAGTCACATTTTAAGTGCACAGGAAGCCAGTGCAAGTGAGCCAGTATAGGTATATATGTATGTATATATGTATATAAAGGTATATACAGTATAGGTATATATGTATGTATATATGTATATAAAGGTATATACAGTATAGGTATATATGTATGTATATATGTATATAAAGGTATATACAGTATAGGTATATATGTATGTATATAAAGTTATATACAGTATAGGTATATATGTATGTATATATGTATATAAAGGTATATACAGTATAGGTATATATGTACGTATATAATGGTATATACAGTATAGGTATATATGTATGTATATATGTATATAAAGGTATATACAGTATAGGTATATATGTATGTATATATGTATATAAAGGTATATTATATACAGTACAGGCGTAATGTGATCAAACTTTCTTGTTCTTGTCAAAAGTCTAGCAGCCGCATTTTGTACCAACTGTAATCTTTTAATGCTAGACATGGGGAGACCCGAAAATAAGGCTCCTCATAGCATGGCAGAAAAAGAATCAACCTCATCCAGTGGTGAGCCGGTGGTTTTAAGCAGCACAGGAGGATGAATGGTGGACCGGGATTGGCTGGCTGATCCACAGGTGAAATGAGGAGCAGCTGGGAACAGGAAGCGCTTGATTGGCAGCAGAAGCAGTGATTGAGTGTGACCTGTACAAACAATAGAAGAAGAAACACAAAACAAACAAACCACCACTATGTGGAACGTAACATAGCCACAAAGTGTTTGTTTTATTGACAGTGATAAGTGCAGGTGTACTTTTCAAAGTGGCCGGTAGAGAGTTCCGTAGCTGTGGTCCTTTTATTGAAAAGGCAGTCTGGGCAAAAGATGTTCTACAGGATGGAACCCAAAAGTTGCATGTTGCGTTCAAACTTTAGCTTTGCCTGAAAGGAAACTCGGATGGAAAGTCTTCCAGTGTAAATCTCTCCTTAAATGTTTTTGCTGTATTAATTCCAGATGTAGCTTTGCTTCGAGTAGAACACTGCTCTTCTTTCCAAAGGTGTCCATTTACTGTCCAGCCTTTGTTACCTTTTAAAAGGTAAATACAGCATTTTCTTCTGTAAGATAGTACCTGTGTTAGCATGCCAGTCTGCAGCACAATAGCCTCTTTACCACTGCAGGAACTTGCTCTCATTCCCTGGGGTTTTGAAAATAGTTTTTGAAAATTTTAGGTTGTTGTGTATCTTGACAGTGTTGTTCATTACTTAACGTATTTTTCGGACCATTGGGCACGCCGGATTAAAAGGCGCACTGCCAATGAGCGGGTCCATTCGGGTCTATTATCATACAAAAGGCGCACCGGATTATAAGGCAAATTAAAAGGGTAATATTACGATTTTTGTGGTGTTCGGGTCTGTAGGACCCGTTTTCATTTTTTATTAGACGAAAAATGATACAATTAATTATTTTTTTCAAACTGAGACTCAGTGACTTTGGCTCATTTTCTGTGAAGAACATATATCACAATACATATTTAATGACCGCACACCATACACCCCCCTACACATTTCTATTACATATAAGATGCCGGGGTCCACTGGACCGGGGGCTAATAGAAGTGCGGAAATTAATGTTTTGTGTACCACACACACACACACAGCAGGCCTAGACAGGAGGAGGACAGAGCGTTGGTACACAGAACATCAGAGGGTCAAATGTGCGAGAAAAAGAGAGCAGACAGTGTTGACAAACAATGTTGCAACCTGGTGTGGGAACCACAGGTGCAGAAACACAAAAGAAGAATCCCTGTGGGATGCAGAAGCTGGCAGAGAAATTTTCCGTTCAACGTTCATATTGTTGTTACTCAACCAACGTTTGTGGGTCTGATGGACCTGTTGTATTTTGTGGCTTTTAATGCCTCACAATCAAACACTTTTATGTTAAAATACTGAACAGATGGTTATTGGGATAAGGTTAACATCTGGATGTGTATGTATGTATGTAGTATGTATGTATGTATGTATGTATGTATGTACATATATTTATGTGTGTGTGTGTATATGTGTGTTTATATATATGTATATACATATATATATACCTGTATGTATGTATATATATATGTGTATATATATACTTGTATGTATGTATGTATATATATATGTGTATATATATACTTGTATGTATGTATATGTATATATATAAATGTATGTGTATGTATATATATGTATGTATATATGTATGTGTATATATGAATTTATGTATGTACATACATACACATATACATACATACACATATATGTGTGTGTGTGTATATATATATATATGTATGTGTGTGTATGTAGGTACATGTATGTATGTATGTATGTAATGTATGTGTGTGTATGTAGGTACATGTATCTATGTATGTATGTATGTATACATGTATGTATGTGCATATATATATATATGCCTATATACATTTATATTTATATACAGTATATATAAAATATATATATATATGGTTATTTATTTATCTTAAACAGTTCCTTGGACACAGGGACTGTAAGGGCAAAAAACTAGTTATTTGAATTATTGCATTTGAATTTTGTTTAGTTGTTGTGTACAATTGACTTTGTTTTGCTCAAAATTGTAATAAAATACATTCAGTAACTAATTTGAATAAATGATGTTGATATTGTTAAACTTTTGTATAGCACTCACCATAAATACATTGAAAAATCTCCAGTAAAACTATCCATCCATCCATTTCCTACCGCTTGTCCCTCCCAGGGTTGCGGGGTCAGTAAATACATGTGATCGGTATTCATATCGGTCGACCTCACTCATGGACGATCGGCATCGACAGCATAAAACTCTGATCGGAACATTCTTAGTCAGCACTGTTGATGATAAGTCAGGGTTTCATCCAGAGATAATATCATATTATTGTACCTGATGCTCCATGGGAAGCCTATGACATGACATACGTCATCCAAACTGCTCCTCCCCTTAGTGCTTGTGATCTTCTTGCCACTGGCCATGGAAAAACAAGACTTCACGCAGCTCTGTTTGTTGATCCTCAGAGTTCTCTTGACGTTGCACCATGGCCTGACCATGAACAGCATCTCTTCAGGCTCTTTTCCATTAAACGTTCGGAGCTGTGTGGTTTGTGTTTCTGCCGCATTTCACAGTTCAGGGTAGTTCATACAAATCAGTCTAACGTATGGAGTAATAGTTTCGCATAGTTTTTCATTGATAACCACATCAATAAACAGACAATACTCGGTCAGAGTTTTTCTGCTGAAGTGTAAGTAAGTGACACACAAAGTAATATCCATCCATCCATCCATTTTCAACCGCTTATTACCTTTGGGGTGGCGGGGGGCGCTGGTGCCTATCTCAGCTGCAATCGGGCGGAAGGCGGGTTACACCCTGGACAAGTCGCCACCTCATCACAGGGCCAACACAGATAGACAACATTCACACACTAGGGACCATTTAGTGTTACCAATCAACCTATCCCCAGGTGCATGTCTTTGGAGGTGGGAGGGGCCTATCCCCAGGTGCATGTCTTTGGAGGTGGGAGGAGCCTATTCCCAGGTGCATGTCTTTGGAAGTGGGAGGAGCCTATCCCCAGGTGCATGTCTTTGGAGGTGGGAGGGGCCTATCCCCAGGTGCATGTCTTTGGAGGTGGGAGGAGCCTATCCCCAGGTGCATGTATTTGGAAGTGGGAGGAGCCTATCCCCAGGTCCATGTCTTTGGAGGTGGAAGGGGCCTATCCCCAGGTGCATGTCTTTGGAGGTGGGAGGAGCCTATCCCCAGGTGCATGTCTTTGGAAGTGGGAGGAGCCTATCCCCAGGTGCATGTCTTTGGAGGTGGAAGGGGCCTATCCCCAGGTGCATGTCTTTGGAGGCCGGAGGAAGCCGGAGTACCCAAAGGAAACCCACACAGTCACAGGGAGAACATGCAACCTCCACACAGAAAGATCCCTAGCCCGGGATTGAACCCCAGACTACTCAGGGCCTTCGTATTGTGAGGCAGACGCACTAACCACTCTGCCACCGTGAAGCCCACAAAGCAATAATATACCATAAAATATGGTCTAAAAAAAGTGTGTCGGATTGTTCATAAAGAGTCAGGTTTTTGTTCACAGTGTCCATTGATTGATTGGAACTTTTATTAGTAGATGCACAGTACAGTACATATTCCGTACAATTGACCACTAAATAGTAACACCCCAATAAGTTTGTCAACTTGTTTAAGTCGGGGTCCACCTTAATCAATTCATGGTAAAGGCTTCATGTGCCGAAACCCGAAATTGAAGCAGGGACCTTTAGAACAACAGTCCAACAGCCAGGATAGTTGTCCCCTCACTAAATGATGAATTCCTCTCAGTCTTGCAAGTCTTTTTAGTGTCCATTTCATCCGTAAATAACAATATATCAAAAAAATGTCCGTGTTTCTCTCACGGAGACGACACAAACGCATCAGATTTAGCGTTAGCCTTTTAGCATTAGCATTCGCTTCACCCTGGATGAGCCGAATAACTACACAAATAGTGTCACTGACTACTTTTACAATGTTTAATAAAGTAAATAGTTAATATTTGATGACCTTCGTTACACTTGCGTAACGCCTGCTTTATATGACATTTCTCCAACAAATTCTCAAGCTTTGAGTCCAACTGAATACTTTATTTTCCTCTGTGAATTTTTAAATGAGTCCGTCCACTTCTTGTAGCATCACTTTTTGAAATAAAGTTTATAAAATAATAATAAACTGCATATCGTTTAAAGACTACGGCTGAGTAAAAACACCACTAGATAGTTCCACTGATCAGTAGAGGTTTGGGAAATAACCGATTTTTAGATACATTGCAATTCAGACATAGGCAATTTTAAAATCTATTCGTAATGTCCATCCATCCATTCATTTTCTTCCGCTTAGCTGAGATTGGGTCGCGGGGGCAGCAGCCTAAGCAGGAAAGTCAAAACTTTCCTCTCCCCAGCCACTTGGTCCAGCTCCTCCCGGGGGATCCTGAGACGTTCCCAGGCCAGCCGGGAGACATAGTCTTCCCAACGTGTCCTGGGTCTTCCCCGTGGCCTCCTACCGTTTGGACGTGCCCTAAACACCTCCCTAGGGAGGCGTTCAGGTGGCATCTTGACCAGATGCCCGAACCACCAAATCCGGCTCCTCTTCATGTGGAGGAGCAGCGGCTTTACTTTGTGGGTTGGACCGTGCCAAGGCTGTCCTTTGTCACCGATTCTGTTCATAACTTTTATGGACAGAATTTCTAGGCGCAGTCAGGGCGTTGAGGAGATCCGGTTTGTTGGCTGCAGGATTAGATCCCTGTTTTTTGCAGATGATGTGGTCCTGATGGCTTCATCTGGCCAGAATCTTCAGCTCTCACTGGATCGGTTCGCAGCCGAGTGTGAAGCGACTGGGATGAGTCCATGGTTCTCGCCCGCAAAAGGGTGGAGTGCCATCTCTGGGTTGGGGAAGAGACTCCATTAATATACATATATTAAAGATGCATCATTAATCGATTTTTAATAGAATCGTAGCTCTTGAATCCTAAACGTAATCGAATCGTGAGGTGCCCAAATATTACCACCTCTACTGATCAGAGTTCTTCAGCACATCAGTGCTCTACAAAAGTTCCTGCAAGTCGTAAGTTCCTTTGTTTTTCTTTCAGTCAGTTGAGTAATGGCAGTCGTTGAGTTTTAGGAACATCCCCAACTGTGTTCAACCAAAAAGTCCGACAGCATAGTCCGCCCCCGTTCAGATTCCAGGAACCTTCCAAAAATCCCACCACAGTAGCAGAAACTAAAAAAAGTTATTTAAGAACTAAACATAGCCTGGAAGTTTTTGGTGGATACCCAGGCGACACTTTAGTCACCCGGATAATTGGGAAAGTTCCTGTGGTGAAAAGAGCCTTATTTTCAGTTTTCATTCATTATGTGTTGTATTAACAGAGGCATGCGTGGCCATTCCAGTGACTACAGGCAAGGGCCACTCAGAATATGTCCCTGTCAGACCTTTTTCAAGTCCAAAATATCTTCTCTTCCCGCAAACAGACTTTGGTTCACACAAATTATCATTGTGAGTGCACAAAAATATACTTTCCACGTCCTGAACCTGAACTTAAATTTAGAATTTCTGCTTTGTAATCATTTGCAAGTGTGTGTAATATAAGGGTAACCATTATTGTTGCTGCATACATGAGGACCCCGCTCGTTTATAACAGGATCTGCAATACCAATCAGCCCTGCCCCCACATACCCGGGTCTCCTCAGCTTTTTCACCGTTCCACATGTCCCAAGTTTCATGAAAAGCCACTTAAATCATGTTAGCAGAAATTTGCTTGGAAGAAAGCCAGTACTGAAGCCAACAGATGCAGACCGTGGCAGTTCATACAGTTCTGTGTGTTTGTTTTTGCACATAGGAGGATAAGATCTGCAGCAGGAAGTCTGTGAACATTAAACTACAAATGTCTGGCATTAAACAAGTACAGTTGGTACAAAATACGGCTGCTAGACTTTTGACAAGAACAAGAAAGTTTGATCATATTACGACTATACTGAATATACCTTTTATATACTATACCTATATATATATATATATATATATATATTATGTTAGATCCACTATGGACTGGACTCTCACAAAATATGTTAGATCCACTATGGACTGGACTCTCACACTATTATGTTAGATCCACTACGGACTGGACTCTCACTATTATGTTAGATCCACTATGGACTGGACTCTCACACTATTATGTTAGATCCACTATGGACTGGACTCTCACACTATTATGTTAGATCCACAATGGACTGGACTCTCACACTATTATGTTAGATCCACTATGGACTGGACTCTCACTATTATGTTGGATCCACTATGGACTGGACTCTCACACTATTATGTTAGATCCACTATAGACAGGACTCTCACACTATTATGTTAGATCCACTACGGACTGGACTCTCAATATTATGTTAGATCCACTATGGACTTGTCTCTCACACTATTATGTTAGATCCACTATGGACTGGACTCTCGCACTATTATGTTAGATCCACTATGGACTGGACTCTCACAATATTATGTTAGATCCACTATGGACTGGACTTTCACAATATTATCTTAGATCCACTATGGACTGGACTCTCACACTATTATGTTAGATCCACTATGGACTGGACTCTCACACTATTATGTTAGATCCACTATGGACTGGACTCTCACACTATTATGTTAGATCCACTATGGACTGGACTTTCACAATATTATGTTAGATACACTATGGACTGGACTCTCACACTATTATGTCAGATCCACTATGGACTGGACTTTCACAATATTATGTTAGATCCACTATGGACTGGACTCTCACACTATTATGTTAGATCCACTATGGAATGGACTCTCACACTATTATGTTAGATCCACTATGGACTGGACTCTCACACTATTATGTTAGATCCACTATGGACTGGACATTCACTATATTATGTTAGATCCACTATGGACTGGACACTCACACTATTATGTTAGATCCACTATGGACTGGACTCTCTATTATTTTAGATCCACTATGGACTGGACTCTCACACTATTATGTTTGATCCACTATGGACTTGTCTCTCACACTATTATGTTAGATCCACTATGGACTGGACTCTCGCACTATTATGTTAGATCCACTATGGACTGGACTCTCACAATATTATGTTAGATCCACTATGGACTGGACTTTCACAATATTATCTTAGATCCACTATGGACTGGACTCTCACACTATTATGTTAGATCCACTATGGACTGGACTCTCACACTATTATGTTAGATCCACTATGGACTGGACTCTCACACTATTATGTTAGATCCACTTTGGACTGGACTTTCACAATATTATGTTAGATCCACTTTGGACTGGACTTTTACAATATTATGTTAGATCCACTAGACATCCATTGCTTTCGGTCTCCCTGCTGGGGGGTTGAGTGGGGGGTTGCCCACATATGCGGTCCTCTCCAAGGTTTCTCATAGTCATTGTCATCGACGTCCCACTGGGGTGAGTTTTTCCTTGCACTTATGTGGTCTACTGCGGATGTTGTTGTGGCTTTTGCAGCCCTTTGAGACACTTGTGATTTAGAGCTATATTTAGTAAATAAACATTGATTGATTGAAATCTAAATTCACCTGAAAGAGAAAAAAAACACTGCAACTTCACAATCTTTTATCTGAAGAATTTAGGACACGACAACATGTCAAGCAAAGGTGTTGCCCTCCTGTCACGTTGGTGCTGTTGAGCAGAGTATTGCCACATTCACCAGGACGGACATTCTCTAGAAAGTTTCTGGTAGTAATTGTTTGAAAGCAACATGTGGGAATCTGCTGCTCCTGAGAGCAATGAAACACATGAAGGCTGAAAGTGGTTCTCAACTGCAGGGGTTCTCAGCCGGAGACTATTTTCCCAAGACCATTAAGTGGCAACACACATCCAACTCACACCACGCTCACGCATATTTTTGTATTCTGCCAGTGTCAATTTTGTAAACCCATATGTGAAAAGTGCATTTCAGAACACATTTGGAAGAAAATCAGTTCAGTTTCACTTGCATACAATGTAATCAATCAATCAATGTTTATTTATACGGCCCTAAATCACGAGTGTCTCAAAGGGCTGCACAAGCCACAATGACATCCTCGATTCAGATCCCACATAAGGGCAAGGAAAAACTCAACCCAGTGTTATGACAATGAGAAACCTTGGAGGGGACCGCAGATGTGGGCGACAACGTACCTTACTAGCCTTTATTAATCAACCATCTATAAATAAATGCATTACACTTGCCAACCCTCCCATATTTTTCAGAGGTTCCCGAATTCTCAAAGTATCTATTCTCCCGATTATCTGATGATATTCATCCTAACTTCAATAATTGTGCAATGAAAGCGCTGCCTTTAACGCCTTCTACAACATGCAGGAACAGCTTTCCAGCCCAGTTACACGTTGTAAGTGTCTCATGTAGACGCACGCACACCGCTGCAAGACATACTTGTTCAGCAGCCATACATGTCACACTGAGGGTTGTGATATAAACAACTTTAACACTCTTACAAATATGCACCACATTGTGAACCCACACCAAACAAGAATGACAAACACATTGTCTTACATCCTCGCTGTAAGACAACATAAACACAACAATACAAATACCCACAATCCCATGCAGCCCTGACTCTTCCTGGCTAATTCATACACACCCGCTAGCACCTAATTGTGAGAGTCCAGTCCATAGTGGATCTAACATAATAGTGTGAGAGTCCAGTCCATAGTGGATCTAACATAATAGTGAGAATCCAGTCCATAGTGGATCTAACATAATAGTGTGAGGGTCCAGTCCATAGTGGATCTAACATAATAGTGAGAGAGTCCAGTCCATAGTGGATCTAACATAGTAGTGAGGGTCCAGTCTATAGTGGATCTAACATAATAGTGTGAGAGTCCAGTCTATAGTGGATCTAACATAATAGTGTGAGAGTCCAGTCAATAGTGGATCTAACATAATTGTGAGAGTCCAGTCCATAATGGATCTAACATAATAGTGAGAGAGTCCAGTCCATAGTGGATCTAACATAATAGTGAGAGTCCAGTTTATAGTGGATCTAACATAATAGTACGAGAGTCCAGTCCATAGTGGATTTAACATAATAGTGTGAGAGTCCAGTCCATAGTGGATCTAACATAATAGTGAGAGAGTCCAGTCCATAGTGGATCTAACATAATAGTGAGAGTCCAGTCCATAATGGATCTAACATAATAGTGAGACAGTCCAGTCCATAGTGGATCTAACATAATAGTGAGAGTCCAGTCCATAGTGGATCTAACATAATAGTGAGAGTCCAGTCCATAGTGGATCTAACATAATAGTGTGAGAGTCCAGTCCATAGTGGGGCCAGCAGGAGACCATCCCGGGCAGAGACAGGTCAGCAGCTCTGAGATGTCCCCAACCGATGCACAGGCCAGTGGTCCACCCCGGGTCCTGACTCTCAAATAGTCATTTTCTGAGGGAAAGTTGGATTCTAAAGCCACTATGTAATGAATGAAGTGTATGACTGATGATTCTTGTAAGAGGCTGACATACAAACATGAACAACTACATCTGCAGTCAAATGCCAAGAAGCAACAAAGTGCAGCCATGGATGAGCTTCTGCAGCTGCCAGCCTCTTGTCAGTGATGTGGACTGAATGATCTGATTCTGGACCGGGTTTTTTCCACCCTGGAATCTTGGGAGCTGGAAATATTCCACAGTGCTCGGTTTGTAGTTTTTTTTATTCAACCCAGATAACACTTGGCCACGTATCGGCTCCAATTTATATCCTCCGCAGTCGTCCGGTTTTCATTTCAGTTTTACCATTCCTGAGAACACAACCAATTCATCTCAGCACACATTTACCAGCGCTTGTCTTTGTTTGCTGATAATGTTTGGAAAAAAAGTTGATCCTGGTCTCAGTGAAGTATTTTTGGCTGGAGGCATCCAACTGTATCTGAAGAAATAGATACTGTATCCCACTTGTGGTTATGAAAAAAAGAGCAAATATTGTAGATTGCAAAAATAGTGCAATTCAAGTCTTGAATGATAGTCTTTCATAAATGTTTCTCTTCATTTGTTTTATTTTCTTCCCTTTCTACAGAGGAGTCATCAGACACAGTGAAAGTGGCGTCCTACATCCTCATTGGAGTGGGTTCTTTGACCATGGCCATGGGCTTCTTTGGCTGCATTGGAGCCATCTATGAAATACGTTGTCTCCTCGGTTTGGTGAGCAATGGAATTTACTCTGACTGTAGTTGTTAGTAGTAATGACAAATGGTAAATAGCGCTTTTCTACCTTTTTTAAGGAACTCAAAACGCTTTGACACTATTTCCAGATTCACACACACATTCACACACTGATGGAGGGAGCTGCCATGCAAGGCGCTAACCACCACCCATCAGGAGCAAGGGTGACAATAATAGTAATGTTAACAAGGATCTTAGGTGAGCTGCAGGTGGTGATAGTACCTCATCTGCCATGGTCTGCATTATGGTGCTTGAAACATAACCCTTAGAACGGAGGAACATATGTTGGCTGCTTGCCAGCAGGCACAAGACTTTATGATGATATGAATGTTGATTGAAAACTATCGATGAAAGCACGTTGAAAGATAGTTGTATTTGTAAATTGAGAATGTTGGATCCGCGTTGTTGGTTGGGAAATTCAGAAATTTCAATATTCAAATCAACATCAATCAATCAATCAATCAATGTTTATTTATATAGCCCCAAATCACAAATGTCTCAAAGGACTGCACAAATCATTACGACTACAACATCCTCGGAAGAACCCACAAAAGGGCAAGGAAAACTCATACCCAGTGGGCAGGGAGAATTCACATCCAGTGGGACGCCAGTGACAATGCTGACTATGAGAAACCTTGGAGAGGACCTCAGATGTGGGCAACCCCCCCTCTAGGGGACCGAAAGCAATGGATGTCGAGCGGGTCTAACATGGTACTGTGAAAGTTCAATCCATAGTGGCTCCAACACAGCCGCGAGAGTTCAGTTCAAGGGGATCCAAGACATCACAACTTGACCTTGAATAAACATAGTCAAAAAAGCGTGTTTCGACGTTGTATTTATGTTGGCAAATGACCAAAATGTAATGGTCAAAGTAGGGGTGTAACGGTACACAAACACTTCGGTTCTGAGTTCACAGTTAGGTTAATTTTCGGTACAGTAAGAAAACAACAAAATATATATTTTTCGGTTATTTATTTCACAAATTTGCCTTGTCTTCCACCCAAAAATATTTTTCTTAGTGGAATATTTGATGTGAAGTAATGGGAACCTTGGATAGGTCAATAATTCATAATAACATTGATTTTGATTCAATATTATGTTTTGAGCAATGACAGTTTGAAAGAAAAAAAAAACAGCTTTGTTTTATTAGTCAACGTTTTAACTTTTACTAAATTACATTTAGCCTTTAAGCTTTTTTATTCAACCTTTGTTTATGTTTTTGTTTATTTTAATAGTATTTTTAGAATGTGCCGTGGGCCTTTAAAACATTTAGCTGTGGGCCGCAAATGGCTTCCGGGGCACACTTTTGACACCCCTGCTATATATTATAAAAAATAAAATCTGATAAATCTATGGATAAAAATCTGAGTTTGGCGACGCATGCGCATTGATCATGTGAATTGTGAAGTGAATTATATTTATATAGCGCTTTTTCTCTAGTGACTCAAAGCGCTTTACAATTAGCTGTGGGCCTCAGATGGCCCCCTGGCCGCATTTTGGACACCCCTGGTGTAGACTCTTACGTGAATGAGCTAAATAATATTATTTGATAATTTACCGTAATGTGTTAATAATTTCACACACGAGTTACTCCTGAGTATAAGTCGCACCCCTGGCCAAACTATGCGACTTATAGTCTGAAAATTAGGGTACATACTTGACCTCGCAACCCAACTGCTTTGGTGGTCAAGTGGTTAAAAATGAATAGAAAGACGTACCTGAAAATGTACCATTTAGTGAAGAACTCTGAAAGTACGTATGAGACAGAAAAGGAAAAAGCATGTTCCCAAAAGTAGCAGTTCTTACTGTAATTAATCTCTGTCTTGCTGTCTCATCCAAACCACCAAATCGTTCCCATTTACAAGAAGCGGGCCTAAGCCTACCTCAAATGATGGACAAACATCTTAGTCATAACCTCACGACCGTTTAAGGTCTTTATTCCATGACAAAGTCCGATGCTGGTGTGTTGCTAAGATTGAAGTCCTCGACTTAGCATCCACAGTTAGGACAGACTTTGGGGAGAAGAGGAAATGCTTGGTTGCCGAGTCAAAACGTACACAATGTCTGAGCAAGTCATGCACAATCAAACTCATCCTAATTCCATAGCTTTTCCTAAATATCCAGAGTAATAGAAACATACTGAAAGCCACTACTAGCGACCATGCAGTCTGATAGTTTATATATCAATGATGAAATATTAACATTGCAACACATGCCAATACGGCCGCTTTAGTTTACTAAATTGCAATTTTAAATTTTGCACGAAGTATCCTGTTGAAAACGTCGGTATGATGGCGCGTGACGTCACGGATTGTAGCGGACATTTGTTCCTGCCCGATCCCAGCTATATCGTCTTCTTTAATCGCATAATTACAGAGTATTCTGGACATCTGTGTTGCTGAATCTTTTCCAATTGGTTAAATTAATAATGGAGACGTCAAAGAAGAAAGATGTAGGCGGTAAGCGGTGTATTGCGGCCGCCTTCAGCAACATAAACACAGCCGGTGTTTCCTTGTTTACATTCCCGAAAGATGACGGTGAAGCTTTACTACGGAACTTAGCAGTCAAGCGAACATGTCAACCGGCGGGTTTCGGTGGGAAAATAGTGGTAATAAGTCGGCGCTTACCGTAGACATGAGCGGAGAGCTCGCGTAGTTCCTCGTGCACTTATCAAAGAGGCAGCTGCGGACTCTCTTGCCTCCCCCGACCGGCCGCCCCAGAACGTGGGATGCTTCCACCGTGGAGGGGGGGGAAAAAATCTCAGCCCGGCTCCAACGGGTGCCTTCGCTTCGCCTCATTGAGAAACGTGGCTTCCCTCAGAGACACTGGCGGTCACCACACCCTTCCGACTTTCACTGAAACACTTGTAACACAATAAGCAGATAAGGGATTTTCCAGAATCATCCTAGTAAATTTGTCTAACATCTGAATCACTCTGCCGTCTAGTTTTTATTTTTTATTTTTTCGTAGTCCTTTACTCTCACTTTCCTCATCCACGAATCCTTCATCCTCGCTCAAATTATAGGGAAATCGCCGCTTTCTCGGTCCGAATCGCTCTTGCTGCTGGTGGCCATGATTGTAAACAATGTTCAGATTTGAGGAGCTCCACAACCCGTGACATCACGCGCACATCGTCTGCTACTTCCGGTACAGGCAAGGCTTTTTTATTAGCGACCGAAAGTAGCAAACTTTATCGTGGATGTTCTATACTAAATACTTATAGCAAAAATATGGCAATATGGCGAAATGATCAAGTATGACACATGGAATGGACCTGCTATCCCCGTTTAAATAAGAACATCTCATTTCAGTAGGCCTTTAAGAACATAAGTTCTTGCTGACACTGGAGCCAATGAGCTATCTGCTTATGTGTGGGCAACATGTTGGGGGGTGGGAGGCACCGACAGAAGGAGGTACAGTAAGCTGTTAGTGTACAAGGGTGTGTAAGTGGCCTCTCATGTTGGGTGAGTGGGGGGGTAGTTGTAGTGCTGCATTGACCTACTTTTCTCCACCCAGTCAGTGACAGTGACCAGCTGCCACTCCAACTCCCAGCAAACACACACACCCTTGCCACAAGACTAGCGATGTCCGATAATGGCTTTTGTGCCGATATTCCAATATTATCCAACTCTTAATTACCGATACCGATATATACAGTGGTGGAATGAATACATTATTATGCATAATTTTGTTGTGATGCCCCGCTGGATGCATTAAACAATGTAACAAGGTTTCCCAAAATAAATCAACTCAAGTTATGGAAAAAAATGCCAACATGGCACTGCCATATTTAGTATTGAAGTCACAAAGTGCATTATTTTTTTTAACCTGCCTCAAAACAGCAGCTAGGAATTTGGGACATGCTCTCCCTGAGATAATCCTGATACCCACTACAATAGAAACACTATACTTTGACTTTCACCAAGTGCACTATTTTATTTTTTCTTTAAACATGCCTCAGAACAACACAACTACAAAAAAAATGAAGGCACACAGCTTCAGTCCAGAGTATTCTAGAGTAATAAAGTAAACAATAACATAGTCCTCCTTTAGTAGACTGCCTGGCATACTGTATAACAGGAAATTAATGTTAAAGTTAAAGTTAAAGTACCAATAATTATCACACACTCTCTTGGTGTGTAAACTGGCCTCAATCTGCCCTGCTCTAACATATTTGTATGAGTAACACAAATGTGCTGCAAGCTGGTGGTGAGTGCTTGAAGTGGCCCAGCAGTCAGCCAGAGCTTCTGAAATGCTGCCTTGAGACAGGGAACCTCCGTTCACTGCAAGCTGCTTTCGATGTTTGCTTTTCATCCATCTTCCGCTTGTATTCATTGTGTATCTACTTATGATTCTTGAAGAGGTGGGAGATTAAATTGCTCGTATTAAAGAAAGATGTCTTGGTTCCTCCTCGCATAATTTGCAGGCATTGCAAATTGCCAGGTTTTTATCTGTCAGAGACACTTTAAAGTAATCCCAAACCATAGACATGGTGACGTTAGTCAGTCATTGAGCGAGCTGGCTTGTTAGCCACGGCTACAGCACCGGCAACAACACACTTGTTGTGGTTATGCTGAGCTCGCGGCGGTTTGATGAGGTCATCAAGCGTCGCCATTAAACCTCATGCTGCAGTCGTCAAGTCCTGTGTTGTGTGTGGGAGGGGGGAGGGGCTGCTGACTGGAAGACGCAACTACGTCCGTGTTTTACTGGACATGTAGCGCTCCGTACAGCAACGTTTTAAAAAGTCATTAATTTTACTTTTTGAAAGCGATACAGACAATGTCCGATATTACATTTTAAAGCATTTATCGGCCGATAGTATCGGACATCTCTAGTTGTCATTTTTTTGAAGCATTTCTCGATGTTTGCTTTAGTGAAACCACTCTGCAAAATGTCTTTGTCTGTAAATGTAACTTCTTGTTTACCCTGACAGTATTTCACCTGCCTCCTGCTCATCCTCATTGCCCAAGTTACTGCTGGAGTTCTCATCTACTTTCAGAGGGATCAGGTAAGACACATTTTTTTTTTTATAAGTTTGATTTAAAATGCCGTTTGTGCTTCCCCATGTCACAGCTGTGAGTGTGAGCCTCCCGCTTCCTGAAGTGAAACGTTTTCATGGTTTAACAAGTGAAAAGTCACAGGATGTTGGTTTTTGACTAATGTGAAGCTGCGGGATATTAGGTTGTCTGATGCTGTGGGGGCAAATATGGCAGTGGTACTTTCTTTAGTCTCTATATTTTACAGGCACTTTTATCTGGTTTATTGTTTCCTGTATCATTACATAGTGATGTGTAACATCATTTTTTTTATTTTTATCATTGATGTCCAGCTTCAGATATTCCTATTCATTGCATATATCATACATCTATTGTCTGCCCTGTATGTCAAAATATTTGTTTTGTTTATATCCCGATGATGCCAACTCTTCCCCCAAAGAAAAGAAAAACAGCAAATTAAACAAAACAAACAGGTGGTGAACTCCCGTGTCGTCACAAACTGAAAGTGAAAAAATATTATAGAATTATTCTAAAATGTTTACAAATTAAAATGGAAGGAGATAAACATATTCAAACACACAAATAAAAGTAGTAATGTTTCCTCTGCCAAGAGAATATATTGCATGTCTATTTTAGTTAAAAGAAATAAGAAAAACAAATTGAAATAGTATTTCTTTTATGGAGACATTATTGTTCTGTCTCCATAAAAGCAATACTATTTCAATTAGTTTTTCTGCCAATAGAATATATTGAATGTTCTATTTTAGTGAAAATAAATAAGAAAAACTAATAAAAATAGTATTGCTTTTATGGAGATTGAACAATAATGTCTCCATAAAAAAAATAATATTTTTATTAGATTTTCTTATTTCTTTTCACTAAAATAGACATGCAATATATTCTCTTGGGAGAGGAAACATTATTGTTCTGTTTCCTCTGCCAAGAGAATATAGTTACATGTCTATTTTAGTGAAAAGAAATAAGAAAAACTAATAAAAATAGTATTTATTTTATGGAGACAGAACAATAATGTTTCCTCTGCCAAGAGAAGAGATTGCATGTCTATTTTAGTTAAAAGAAATAAGAAAAAACTAATTGAAATAGTATTGCTTTTATGGAGGGATTATTTTTCTGTCTCCATAAAAGAAATACTATTTGTATTTGTTTTTCTGCCAATAGAATACATAGCATGTCTATTTTAGTGAAAATAAATAAGAAAAACTAATAAAAATAGTATTGCTTTTATGGAGATTGAACAATAATGTCTCCATAAAAAAATACTATTTTTATTAGATTTTCTTATTTCTTTTCACCAAAATAGACATGCATTATATTCTATTGGCAGAGGAAACATTATTGTTCTGTTTCCTCTGCCAAGATAATATATTTACATGTCTATTTTAGTGAAAAGAAATAAGAAAAACTAATAAAAATAGTATTTCTTTTCTGGAGACAGAACAATAATTTTTCCTGTGCCAAGAGAAGATATTGCATGTCTATTTTAGTTAAAAGAAATAAGAAAAACAAATAAAAATAGTATTTCTTTTATGGAGACAGAACAATAATGTTTCCTCTGCCAAGAAAATATATTGCATGTCTATTTTAGTTAAAAGAAATTAAAAAAAACAAATTGAAAAGTATTTCTTTTATGGAGACATTATTGTTCTGTCTCCATAAAAGCAATACTATTTTTATTTGTTTTTCTGCCAATAGAATATATTGCATGTCTATTTTAGTGAAAAGAAATAAGAACAACTAATAAAAATAGTATTGCTTTTATGGATACTGAACAACAATGTCTCCATAAAAAAAATACTATTTTTATTAGATTTTCTTATTTCTTTTCACTAAAATAGACATGTAATATATTCTCTTGGCAGAGGAAACATTATTGTTCTGTTTCCTCTGCCAAAAGAATATATTTACATGTCTATTTTAGTGAAAAGAAATAAGAAAACACAATTTTGTTAAATGATTTTAGTGTGGGTGTAAGTACTTCTTGAGCACATTCAACAATACCGAGAGAACAATGACAACCGTTTTATTTATTTTGCTTGTGATTTGTAATCAAGTGCAAAACGTTGCTAACAGACAGAGTATACTTTTTTTAATCTAAGTTAGATATTGAAAAACTTAAATTAGTGTTGGGCGATATGTATCAAGTGTTCATTCGAGTCTAAGGCAAAATATTGAGATATATATGTTGTATCGCCATATGGCCTAAAAATATTGAGATATTAAAAAAAGGCCATATCTTCCAGCCCTAGAGTGTACTCATTGTTTTTTGTCCTTGCACAGAACAAAGTGAATAAACAGTGAATGTTCCTTCCCATTCCACACTGTTTTGAGGTGGAAATAGTCCCCTAACACATGCACGCTAACATTGTGTACAAAGAGCAAACATAGTTATTAAATAAACACACATTTACCTCATGAGCCACCTGAAAACGAAAAGCAAAAATAAATGTAAACACTGCATCTCCCCCATGTAACAGTCATGCATCTTCACAGCTACTAAATACATCAATGTGGGACTATCAGGTTGAAATTGAACCCTGATAAATATATATTAGTCCCACTTGAAAAGTGTTTTGTGCTCCTCCAGCATGCTCGTGTTGATGTATCACTTGAGGCTGGACGTGCTCCTTGTTTAAAGTTCACCACAGGGCAGGGCGGTGCCCTCCTTCCCGAAATAGGCTGAGGTTGTATCTCCAAAAGAGCTCTGAATGCTACAACGCTGCAGCAGCTCTGTAATCTTGCACTCTCACTCGGGCTCCTGCAAGACTGCATTCGTGCAGCTGTTGGGCCGAGTGTGACACCCCATTTTGCACCTGAGGTCTTGCCTGGTAAAAACTTTTTTAAAAAATGCTGCAAATAAAGACAAATGTTTAGTTTCTTTTAGAGATGTCAGGTAATGGCTTTCTTGCCGATATCCGATATTGTCCAACTCTTAATTACTGATTCCGATACCAACCTATATCGATATATACAGTGGTGGAATGAACACATTATTATGCCTCATTTTGTTGTGATGCCCCGCTGGATGCATTAAAAATCTAACAAGGTTTTCCAAAATAAATCAACTCAAGTTATGGAAAAAAAATGCCAACATGGCACTGCCATATTTATTATTGAAGTCACAAAGTGCATTTTTTTTTTTTTAACATGCCTCATAACAGCAGCTTGGAATTTGGGACGTGCTCTTCCTGAGAGAGCATGAGGAGGGTTGAGGGGGGCGGGGTTTGGTGGTAGCGGGGGGGCTATATTGTAGCGGAAATCGGGAGAATGTTTGCCCCGGGAGATTTTGGGGAGGGCCACTGATATTTGGGAGTCCCCCAGAAAAATCGGGAGGGTTGGCAAGTGTGGGGGTGGATGTATACTGTGGCATCCTGGAAGAGTTAGTGCCGCAAGGGGTTGTGGGTATTTGTTAAATAAATGATAAATGGGTTGTACTTGTATAGCGCTTTTCTACCTTCAAGGTACTCAAAGCGCTTTGACACTACTTCCACATTTACCCATTCACACACACATTCACACACTAACCAGCACCCATCAGGAGCAAGGGTGAAGTGTCTTGCTCAGGACACAACGGATGTGACGAGCTTGGTACAAGGTGGGGATTGAACCAGGGACCCTCGGGTTGCGCCCGGCCACGCCGTCCCTGTTGTTCTGTTGTGTTACATTGCGGATGTTCTCCCGAAATGGGATTGTCATTCTTGTTTGCTGTGGGTTCACAGTGTGGCGCATATTTGTAACAGTGTTAAAGTTGTTTATATGGCCACCCTCGGTGTGACATGTATGGCTGTTGACCAAGTATGCAAGGCCTTCACTTGTGTGTGTATGTCAAAGCCGCATATATCATGTGACTGGGCCGACACACTGTTTGCATGGAGGAAAAGTGGACATGACAACATGTAGTAGAGGACGCTAAAGGCAGTGGCTTACGGCCCCAATATTGTTGTCCGGGTGGAAATCGGGATACATTCGGAAGAATAGTTGCCCGGGAGATTTTCGGTAGGGGCACTGAAATTTGTGAGTCTCCCAGACCAAATCGGGAGGGTTGGCAAGTATGGGGTAGGTGGTAGCGGGGGGTGTATATTGTAGCGTCTCAGAAGAGTTAGTGCTGCAAGGGTTCTGGGTATTTGTTCCGTTGTGTTTATGTTGTGTTACGGTGTGGATTTTCTCCCAAAATGTCATTCTTGTTTGGTGTGGGTTCAGCATATTTGTAACAGTGGTCAAATTGTCTATACGGCCACCCACAAGTATGCCTTGTATTCACTTGTGTTTGTGAAAAGTTGTAAATATCATCTCTGGTTTTTTTCCTTTCTTATGTATCGCTTGTATGCGTAAAAAAAAAAACCCACAAATGACACATACTGTTGAAAATAAACAATGTACTGCAGTGTGTTTAGATTTAATTTGTAAATTAACTGTCCCCTGTTTTTCTTTTCTAGTTGAAAAATGAGATGTCCAACATCATAAAGAGCATGATAATCCATTACACCGGCCAGAACAGAACAACCGAGCAAACTTGGGACTACATTCAGAGAACGGTGAGTTCATATCACATCTGCACTGTTCAAGTTTGGGTAGTCCGAGGGTCAGCAACCCGCGGCTCTTTGGTGCCGCCCTAGTGGCTCCCTGGAGCATTTTTAAAAAGGATTGAGAATGGAAAAATAATAATATTTAGTATGACACAATTGTTAGAACTACCACTGTTTAATATGTTTTGTCCTACTCATTTTGGTGGTTCTTGAACTCGCCATAGTGTAGACTGTGACGCAACAGATTGTTTACATGTCAGATCTTCCACTCCTTCTTTGTCTCATTTTGCCCACCAAAAGTTTTATGCTGTGCGTGAATTTTAATCAGGCATATTTGGTCAGTGCATGACTGCAAGCCAATCAATGCTATCAGGCTATTTAGGCTAGCTCTACGCACATATTGCATCATTATGCCTCATTTGTAGCTATATTTGAGCTCATTTAAAGCGCCCCCCGCGACCCCGAAAGGAAATAAGCGGTAGAAAATGGATGGATGGAAGGATAAATTCCTTTACCTGTTTCCTCTTTGAAAATAATTTAGTTTTACATGACACATTATCTGTATGTAATATAGGCTGCATTTCATATAGTTGTTTGTCTGCCATGTTGTTCCAGACCACAGCAAACATTACCCAGCTTGCCAAAGATTGTAATAAAGCTTCCGTTTCTTTTAACTTAGACACACACATCTATCTATACCTTTGGCCATTAAAAAACAGTAATTTCCAGGAGTAGTCTCACCTTCTGAGCAGCTTCTGATTTACTAATGGTTTTTAATGTTGTAAAAATGTGCAGAATGAATATTAAATTTCAACATTTCTGTCAACGTAAGATTTACTTACGTCGTGAGGGTTGGCAAGTATGACCGGGAGACGCAACTGCTCTGTCCTTCTCCCTACGTCCGTGTACCACTCCGTACAGCGGCGTTTTAAAAAGTTATACATTTTAATTTTTGAAACAGATACCGATAATTTCCGATATTACATTTTAAAGCATTCATCAGCCTATAATATCAGCAGTCTGATATTATCGGACATCTCTAGGTCTGGCCATTTTCGGTCAGAGTGTACCAACTTGTCTGAATACCTACTCAGACTTCCTCTGTCCAGGTGAGAGGCATGACTTATGATCGAGAGCCGGTGTGTTTTCATTGACGGCCATTCAGGCAGTTATGGTTGCCCTCAGAGGGCCACTTTTAACAAGGAGTAGTATATGAATATACGTGTGTATGTAGAATACATTAACAATATATATTTTTTAGGGCTGGGCAACGATTAAAAATTTTAATCGAAGTTAATCACCCTATTTCTCTGATTAATCGCGATTAACTGCATTGTATACACAAAGTCCATTAATGAATTCGAAAGTAGTGTGTAGTGCACCTTTATTGGAATATTCTCCCACATGAACAAAAGCGCCAAAACATTTGTTGTGCAAACACAATTTAAATCAGTCCTTGTTAAACAGTAGTTTGTTTTGTTACTATTAATAAATCATACTTTCTTACCTTTACGCTGTGTCCAAGTCCGACTGCATCATTCGAGAGAACGAACCGTCACCACAATGCAAGCCAACTGTCACAGTTTTCACCGCTTTTTGGTTGTTCGAGGTAGAGTGTTTTAATTTAGAGTTCTAAATCTTTTTTAAAGGTACAAAAAACAGGTTGGGTATTGAGAAACTTACATTTATAAATATAACATTTAGCCAATAGTATAATGAGGTTGCAAGGTTAAAATTCATTTTCAAATTTTTTTCCAATACAGTGTAAAACCAAATATATATTAGTTAATATTAGGGCTGGGCAACGATTAAACATTTTAATCGAAGTTAACCGCACTTTTTCTCTGATTAATCGCGATTAACTGCATTGTATATGCAAAGCCCAATAATGAATTCAAAAGTAGTGTGTAGTGCACCTTTATTGGAATATTCTCCCACATGAACAAAAGTGCCAAAACATTTGTTGTGCAAACACAATTTAAATCAGTCCTTGTTAAACAGTAGCAGTTAAATAGCATATTTTATGAAAGTCAACTCAAAAAATGTAAATACAAACATTTAAGCTTATTGCCACTGCCAGGGTATTTAAGTTATCCTGTTTGTTATGGAAAATAAATATAATCTACATACAAATCTCTGAGCCACAATCATAACATCTGAACAGGCAATTTCTGAGGTAACAGCAGAAACATTTTTTTTTTATCAGGGATCTTATGTTTAAAAAAACTATATTATAGGTAGTGGGCTGTTTTAGGGAATTTTTGTCAAATTATCCGAAGTAGCAATATTAATAATGTTGTGTTTATTCTGCGTGGTGCACTTAAAATAATTATGACCATATCTAGGAATTGATATAATGGGAATTTTCCGATTGTTTGCTTGGTGCTTTGATAAACTGAACGCATCATATACATGGTACTATATTGTGATGTTATGAGCCAGATAATTAAAAGAACTACCTTACCCAGCATGCAACAGGAGTGACGAGCATGCGCGGTAGCCCGGTATAGGTTGTGTCGCCATGACGGCATCTTGTATGTTGTGATATGCACGCTCTGAAAGTAAACGTTAAGAACTCAGCCAACACTCCTCGTCTGCATTATTGATAAATAGACAGACAACACATATACTCCGCTGCTTCACAGGCCGCTGGATGTAGCCGGCAAAGTATTCCCATGCTAGCTAGCCGGTCTAGCAAGCACGCGTCATTCAGTCCAAAACGGCCCGATCTATCCACATCCAGAATTGTCTGGCGGTCGTAAGTGATCCCGGAGTGACCACGCTGTAAGCCAGCCATGAAATTTGCAGAATTGTCCGGTATTTTTGCCAAATGTTCCATCTTTACCAAGAGCCCCTCGACGCCGAAGTACATCCGGGAGATGCCATCTTGTTAAGAAAAGGCATTAACAAAATAAAAGCATGTAAACAACATAGGCAAATGTGCGATAAAATAATTGTCAGCGTTAATAGATTGATGAGTTAACGCGTAATTAACGCATTAATTTGCCCACCCCTAATATTTTTACATAAACTGCAAAAACTGGCAGCTCAGTCACCGGAATTTTACAGTAAAAGCAGTGGTTTTTTTACAGCATATAAATAAATGGAATGGAATGGAGAAACAATACCACTGTTTTTAGCAGTAAAAGTCAAGCAACAGTTTCCAGGCTGTTTTTTATACCATAAAATTGTGTTGTCTTAATATTTTTTTGTTTGTTTTTTAATATTTTAGTGTCTTAATGTGTATGGAAAAAAACAGTACCAAAGTTGATTTTACGGTAAAAAAATAAAAAATTCAAGTCGGCGGAATTTGACCGTAAAATCTATTGTCAACTTTATAATCTACAATTTGATTGATCCATCCATTTTCTACTGTTTGTCCCGCTTTTGGAGTCGCGGGGTGTGCTGGAGAAATTTGTTTTGAAATCATAAATCAAGCAGATATTATTTTTTATTTTTTATTCACCTGCTCTGTGGCCTTGTGGTTAGTGTCGGCTCTGAGCTCGGTAGGTCGTGAGTTCAAACCCCGGTCGAGTCATCCCAAAGAGTATAAAAATGGGACCCATTACCTCCCTGTGTTTTGAACACTCAGCATCAAGGCTTGGAATTTGTGATTAAATCACCAAAATGATTACTGAGCGCGGCCACCGCTGCTGCTCACTGCTCCCCTCACCTCCCAGGGTGTTGAAAAGGGGGATGGGTCGAATGCGGAGGGTAATTTCACCACACCTAGTATGTGTGTGACTATCAGTGGTACTTTAACAAAAAATATTTTGATTTTGATAATATAGCATTTTAAAAGATATGCAATTGCATGCAGTACATGATTTTTATTGTCAAAAGGGAAGTAACAAGTATATTTAGTATGAAAATATTTTATTAATGCATGTTATTTCCAGGCTTTCGCAGGCCACATAAAATAATGTGGCGGGCCAGATTTGAAAAATCTACTTCTTGTACTTGGTAGCTTCTGCGCTACTCCTTTGTTTGTCCCCTAGCTCACATGCTAGCGCTTTTTGTTCTTTCTAGCTCCCATGCTAGTTCTGTTTGTTTTGCCTTTAGTGCCTCGTGCAAGTATTTCTGTTTTTAGTTTGTTTTGTTAGTATTAATAAATCATACTTTCTTACCTTTACGCTGTGTCCAAGTCCGACTGCATCATTCGAGAGAACGAACCGTCACCACAATGCAAGCCAACTGTCACAGTTTTCACCGCTTTTTGGTTGTTCGAGGTAGAGTGTTTTAATTTAGAGTTCTAAATCTTTTTTAAAGGTACAAAAAACAGGTTGGGTATTGAGAAACTTACATTTATAAATATAACATTTAGCCAATAGTATAATGAGGTTGCAAGGTTAAAATTCATTTTCAGATTTTTTTCCAATACAGTGTAAAACCAAATATATATTAGTTAATATTAGGGCTGGGCAACGATTAAACATTTTAATCGAAGTTAACCGCACTTTTTCTCTGATTAATCGCGATTAACTGCATTGTATATGCAAAGCCCAATAATGAATTCAAAAGTAGTGTGTAGTGCACCTTTATTGGAATATTCTCCCACATGAACAAAAGTGCCAAAACATTTGTTGTGCAAACACAATTTAAATCAGTCCTTGTTAAACAGTAGCAGTTAAATAGCATATTTTATGAAAATCAACTCAAAAAATGTAAATACAAACATTTAAGCTTATTGCCACTGCCAGGGTATTTAAGTTATCCTGTTTGTTATGGAAAATAAATATAATCTACATACAAATCTCTGAGCCACAATCATAACATCTGAACAGGCAATTTCTGAGGTGACAGCAGGAAAAATTTTTTTATCAGGGATCTTATGTTTAAAAAAACCTATATTATAGGTAGTGGGCTGTTTTACGGAATTTTTGATCAAATTATCCGTAGTAGTAATATTAATAATGTTGTGTTTATTCTGCGTAGTGCACTTAAAATAATTATGACCATATCTAGGAATTGATATGATGGGAATTTTCCGATTGTTTGCTTGGTGCTTTGATAAACTGAACGCATCATATACATGGCACTATATTGTGATGTTATGAGCCAGGGAAAAAAAGAACTACCCTACCCACCATGCAACAGGAGTGACGAGCATGCGCGGTAGCCCGGTATAGGTTGTGTGTCGCCATGACGGCATCTTGTATGTTGTGATATGCACGCTCTGAAAGCAAACATTAAGAACTCGGCCAACACTCCTCGTCTGCATTATTCATAAATAGACAGACAACACATATACTCCGCTGCTTCACAGGCCGCTGGATGTAGCCGGCAAAGTATTCCCATGCTAGCTAGCCGGTCTAGCAAGCACGCCTCATTCAGTCCAAAACGGCCCGATCTATCCACATTCAGAATTGTCTGGCGGTCGTAAGTGATCCCGGAGTGACCACGCTGTAAGCCAGCCATAAAATTTGCAGAATTGTCCGGTATTTTTGCCAAATGTTCCATCTTTACCAAGAGCCCCTCCACGCCGAAGCCCGTCCGGGCGCCGCCATCTTGTTAAGAAAAGGCGTTAACAAAATAAAAGCATGTAAACAACATACGCAAATGCGCGATAAAATAATTGTCGGCGTTAATAGATTGATGAGTTAACTCGTAATTAACTCATTAATTTGCCCATCCCTAGTTAATATATATTATTGTTTTAGTTGCTTAAGAGATATTCCTGGCTCTGAATTTGTTCATTGCTATTTGTATGTTTTTGTGCATTACTTGTTGCCGTAATCATTAAAGGAACAGGTTACTCATCAGTTACTCAGTACTTGAGTAGTTTTTTACAACATACTTTTTTACTATTACTCAAGTCAATATTTGGGTGACTGCTCCTTACTTTTACTTGAGTAATACATCCCTAAAGTAACAGTACTCTTACTTGAGTATAATTTTGGGCTACTCTACCCACCTCTGGATACATGGGATCTGGAATAAAAGACTTCCATCTCTATTTAAAATGCATTAAAACAAATCCATCCGTCGTCATGTCTTTTATATGATTGTGAACGATTCAAAAATTGTAGTTCCCCTTTAAGCAGGTATTTACCTGACCTTTAATAATCTAATGAGTTAACTATCCGTAACAATCAGTTTTCACTTTGATATAAAAGGATCTTCTTCTCAAAAACCACATTTTATATATTTGGGAGGAGGGGTGAATACTTTTTGTGTTTATAAATGACTTGTACAACATTGTTGAAATGAGGCTGCAGTGTATTTTTCTCCCCTTCAGCTCACACATCTCTTGTCTTGTTGCAGATGGAGTGCTGTGGGTGGACCGGGCCCGGGAACTGGTCTGACAACATTTTGATCAGTAACAGCTCTCAGAATCTCTATCCTTGTTCCTGTCGCAATGAGTCCCTGCCTGGCACTGACCTCACGCTGCAGGGCCTGTGTGAGCACTTGTCCACAGAACTTCCTGTCTACGAAACGGTACGCTGTCTCCCCACAATGCCAGGCTTGAACTTCATTACTGTTAGAAGACCCGGGCTGGGTATCATGGCCTGGTTCATATGGTTTTATATCCATACATTTGATTCCATCTACACTTAAATATTGAAAAGGCCTGGAATATACCAAGGGCCAATTTTTTCATCCCAATGCAGCCCCCCAGTCAAAAAGTTCCGGCGCCCCTGCACGCCTGGTCCTGCTTGGTCTCGATGTGCACCAAGTTTAGTTTTGCCCTAATACTTGTTAATGATACTTACAATATTAGGAATGCAGTGTTTGCTGTAATGGAAGTGATTATTTTTAGCTTTTTGGAGCAGCTCCACACAGTGTATAGAGACACAATTATCTGTTAGCTCAGGGGTGTCCAAACTTTTTCCACTGAGGGCCGCACACGGAAAAATTAACGCATGCGGGGCCATTTTGATATTTGTCATTTTCAAACCATAACAAAATCTATGTATTTTTAAAATGTATTTTACCTTTAGGGGTCCCGGGGACCATAAAGGGTCTCAGTTAATAAAATGTTAAAATAAGTCCATCCATCTCCATCCATCCATCTTCTTCCACTTATCCGAGGTCGGGTCGCGGGGGCAGCAGCCTAAGCAGGGAAAGCCAGGCTTCCCTTTCCCCAGCCACTTTGTCTAGCTCTTCCCGGGGGATCCCGAGGCGTTCCCAGGCCAGCCGGGAGACATAGTCTTCCCAACGTGTCCTGGGTCTTCCCCGTGCCCTCCTACCGGTTGGACGTAGGAGGCCACGGTTGGACGTTAAAATAAGTCCAATTTTTTTTATTATTTTTCTATTTTAAGGGAAACATTATCACAATTTCAGAAGGGTTAAAACCAATAAAAATCAGTTCCCAGTGGCTTGTTTAATTTTTTTAAGTTTTTTTCAAAATTTTACCCATCATGGAATATCCCGAAAAAAGGCTTTAAAGTTCCTGATTTTCGCTATCTATAAATCCAGCCGTCCATTTTCCTGTGACGTCACTGCGTGACGCCAATACAAACAAACATGGCGGATAGAACAGAAAGATATAGCGACATTAGCTCGGCTTCAGACTCGGATTTCAGCGCCTTAAGCGATTCAACATGTATTGAAACGGATGGTTGGAGTGTGGAGGCAGATAGCGAAAACGAAATTAAAGAAGAAACTGAAGCTATTGAGCTATATCGCGACGGACAAAGGCAACGCGGACGAATTCGGAGATCGCCTTCTAACCAACGATTGCATCTTTTGACCACTGGAGCAACTTAAATCTGTCGATTGGTATGTGTTTGTTTGGCATTAAATGTGGGTGGAGGGAAAGGCTGGATGCAAATATAGCTACAAATGTACATACAGCTAGCCTAGAAAAGCATGTTAGCATCGATTAGCTGGCAGTCATGCCGTGACCAAATATGTCTGATTAGCACATAAGTCAATAACATCAACAAAACTCACCTTTGTGATTTCGTTGACTTTATCATTGGAAATGCATCTGCTTTGAGTGTCGCAGGATATCCACACATCTCTGTCGTAGCATCGCCATCGTCGGTAAAATGTGCAGAACAAACGAGGGACTTTCGCATCTTTTGACCACTGGTGCAATTTGAATCCGTCGATTGGTATGTGTTTGTTTGGCATTAAATGTAGGTGGAGGGAAATGCCGGATGCAAATATAGCTACAAATAAGGCATAATGATGCAATATGTACATACAGCTAGCCTAGAAAAGCATGTTAGCATCGATTAGCTGGCAGTCATGCCGTGACCAAATATGTCTGATTAACACATAAGTCAATAACATCAACAAAACTCACCTTTGTGATTTCGTTGACTTTATCATTGGAAATGCATCTGCTTTGAGTGTCGCAGGATATAGATAGATAGATAGTACTTTATTGATTCCTTCAGGAGAGTTCCTTAAGGAAAATTAAAATTCCAGCAGCAGTGTACAGAGTTGAGATCAATTTAAAGAAAAAAGTAAAAAGTAAATAATGGGGGTTTAAAAGGAAACAAAATAGAGAAATATTACAGAAATAATAAAAACAATGGGAATAACAATATAACAGTAAAATAAGAATATAACAAGACAAAGTAGGCAGTAGTGACCATGTTATGAAAACGTATTGCACTGTTAATGTTTTGCATCCCCTGTCATCCTAGTACCCCCCGCCCCCCGCCCCAGAGAGTTGTACAGTCTAATGGCGTGTGGGACAAAGGAGTTCTTGAGTCTATTAGTCCTGCACTTGGGATGAAGCAGTCTAGCACTGAACAGGCTCCTCTGGCTACTGATAACGCTATGCAGTGGGTGACTGGCATCATCCAGGATGCTCACTAGTTTGTCCACAGTCCTCTTCTCTGCCACCGTCACCAGTGAGTCCAGTTTCATTCCGATTGTAGAACCGGCCCGCCTGATCAGTTTCTCAAGTCTGGAGCTGTCCTTCTTAGATGTACTGCCCCCCCAGCACACTACCATGTAGAACAGAACACTGGCAACCACAGACTGGTAGTACATCCACAGGAGTTTTCTACAAATGTTGAAGGAGTGCAGTCTCCTGAGGAAGTACAGCCTGCTCTGTCCTTTCCTGTACTGATGGTCCGTGTTAACAGTCCAGTCCAGCTTATTGTCCACCCAAACCCCGAGGTACTTGAATGAGTCCACGGTCTGTACCTCAACTCCCTCGATCACAATATGTTGTGACCCTGGACTCGACCTCCCAAAGTCAATGACCAGCTCCTTGGTCTTTGACGGATTGAGCTGCAAGACGTTCGGGTGGCACCAGACAACAAAGTCCCTCACCAGGTTCCGAAACTCCTCCTCTCTGCCGTCCCTGATGCACCCGACGATGGCTGTGTCATCCGCGTACTTCTGGATGTGACACAGCTCTGAGTTGTAGCAGAAGTCAGCGGTGTACAGGGTGAAGAGAAGAGGGGCCAGCACCGTTCCCTGCGGTGCTCCGGTGCTGCTGATCACAGTGTCAGACGTGATGTCCTTCAGTCTGACGTACTGTGGCCTGTCGGTGAGGTAGTTCGAAATCCAGGCAACCAGGCAGGGGTCCACTTGCATTTTGTAGAGCTTGTCCTGAAGGAGGCGGGGCTGGATGGTATTAAAGGCACTCAAGAAGTCCAGGAACAGGATCCTCACAGTGCCATTTCCCTTATCCAGGTGTGAGTGGGCTCGATGCAGCAGGTAAAGGATAGGATCCTCCACACCAACGCCTTCCTGGTACGCAAACTGCAGGCTGTCCTGGGCATGTTGCAACTGTGGTCTGAGGAGGCTGAGAAATAGCCGCTCTGTAGCAGCATCGCTATCGTCGGTAAAATGTGCAGAACAAACGAGGGACTTTCGCATCTTTTGACCACTGGTGCAACTTGAATCCGTCGATGGGTATGTGTTTGTTTGGCATTAAATGTGGGTGGAGGGAAAGGCTGGATGCAAATATAGCTACAAATGTACATACAGCTAGCCTAGAAAAGCATGTTAGCATCGATTAGCTGGCAGTCATGCCGTGACCAAATATGTCTGATTAGCACATAAGTCAATAACATCGACAAAACTCACTTTTGTGATTTCGTTGACTTTATCATTGGAAATGCATCTGCTTTGAGTGTCGCAGGATATCCACACACCTCTGTCGTAGCATCGCTATCGTCGGTAAAATGTGCAGAACAAACGAGGGACTTTCGCATCTTTTGACCACTGGTGCAACTTGAATCCGTCGATGGGTATGTGTTTGTTTGGCATTAAATGTGGGTGGAGGGAAAGACTGGATGCAAATATAGCTACAAATGTACATACAGCTAGCCTAGAAAAGCATGTTAGCATCGATTAGCTGGCAGTCATGCCGTGACCAAATATGTCTGATTAGCCCATAAGTCAATAACATCAACAAAACTCACCTTTGTGGTTTTGTTGACTTTATCATTGGAAATGCATCTGCTTTGAGTGTCGCAGGATATCCACACATCTCTGTCGTAGCATCGCTATCGTCGGTAAAATGTGCAGAACAAACGAGGGACTTTCGCATCTTTTGACCACTGGCGCAACTTGAATCCGTCGATGGGTATGTGTTTGTTTGGCATTAAATGTGGGTGGAGGGAAAGGCTGGATGCAAATATAGCTACAAATGTACATACAGCTAGCCTAAATAGCATGTTAGCATCGATTAGCTGGCAGTCATGCCGTGACCAAATATGTCTGATTAGCACATAAGTCAATAACATCAACAAAACTCACCTTTGTGATTTTGTTGACTTTATCTTTGGAAATGCATCTGCTTTGAGTGTCACAGGATATCCACACATCTCTGTCGCAGCATCGCTATCGTCGGTAAAATGTGCAGAACAAACGAGGGACTTTCGCATCTTTTGACCACTGGTGCAACTTGAATCCGTCGATTGGTATGTGTTTGTTTGGCATTAAATGTGGGTGGAGGGAAAGGCTGGATATAGCTACAAATGAGGCATATTGATGCAATATGTACATACAGTTAGTCTAAATAGCATATTAGCATCGATTAGCATGCTGTGCTAATCGATGCACACTCCCCGTAAGTCAACTTCAACCCGTCCCTGTTGGTGGTGTTACACCCTCCGACATGAAGTCTCCAAGGTATGGAAAACAGTCGGAAAAATGGAAAATAACAGAGCTGATTTGACTTGTGTGTGTAATGTGTTTGAGAAAATGGCGGATTGCTTCCCGTTGTGACGTCACAGGTGAAAGGTCATTGCTCCGATAGTGAACAATTGAAAGGCGTTTAAATCGCCAAATTCACCCTATTAGAGTTCGGAAATCAGTTAAAAAAAACGTGGTCGTTTTTCTGCACCATCAAGGTATATAT
The DNA here is from genome assembly GCF_033978795.1 of Nerophis ophidion. NCBI lineage: Eukaryota > Metazoa > Chordata > Actinopteri > Syngnathiformes > Syngnathidae > Nerophis > Nerophis ophidion. The sequence goes on from NC_084622.1 coordinate 52,094,356, forward strand.
TGACGCTTACATAGGTCTGCTGATAATGTTCCCCTTTAACGCTTACAGTAAATCTCTATCAACTTTATAAAAACAAAAGGTTTTATGGCTTTTCTGTCAAAAACATCTTTGTTTTTTTCATAGTAAAACAGAAATATGCATTATTTAGTAATTGGAGCCCTAAAAGATCAATAATGCAGGACACCATTGATTTTAATTCTTTATTATTTTTGAGTAATCACAGTGAAAAGATAAATAAAATGCCACTAAATATATTTGGGATCCAAAAGGTACCCCACTCAGAAAGTGATACATTTTTATTAGGGTTTTTTTTTTTTTAACTTTCAACACTTAAGTTACGAGATCAACTTCAGATATATCTGTCGATTTTACATTTGAACTATTATTTTGTTTTTATATGGCAACTGCACAATATATGCAATATTTAACACATGAAACATTTTAAAGTGAAATATTTGAACTAATTGGAGCTTTTAAAATAATTCATTATAACATGGATTTTTTTTGTCATTATTATTTTTTTGAGCAATGGCAAAAAAATAAATAATTGATTGGTTGAAACTTGTAATTAGTAGATTGCACAGTACAGTACGTATTCCGTACAACTGATCACTAAAAGGTAACATGTCAAGCTTGGACATGGATTGTGTGTGCTCCTTCGACGCAGAGGGATTACAGGACGAGCCAGGCGGGAATTAAGGTACATGATGTTTTATTTGGAATTCTAAATACTAGGGCTGGGCAACGATTAAAAATTTTAATCAGAGTTAATCGCACTATTTCTCCGATTAATCGCGATTAACTGCATTGTATACGCAAAGCCCAATAATGAATTCAAAAGTAGTGTGTAGTGCACCTTTATTTGAATATTCTCCCACATGAACAAAAGCGCCAAAACATTTGTTGTGCAAACACAATTTAAATCAGTCCTTGTTAAACAGTAGCAGTTAAATAGCATATTTTATGAAAGTCAACTCAAAAAATGTAAATACAAACATTTAAGCTTATTGCCACTGCCAGGGTATTTAAGTTATCCTGTTTGTTATGGAAAATAAACGTAATCTACATACAAATCTCTGAGCCACAATCATAACATCTGAACAGGCAATTTCTGAGGTAACAGCAGAAACATTTTTTTTATCAGGGATCTTATGTTTAAAAAACCTATATTATAGGTAGTGGGCTGTTTTAGGGAATTTTTGATCAAATTATCCGTAGTAGCAATATTAGTAATGTGTTTATTCTGCGTAGTGCACTTAAAATAATTATGACCATATCTAGGAATTGATATGATGGGAATTTTCCGATTGTTTGCTTGGTGCTTTGATAAACTGAACGCATATAAATGGTACTATATTGTGATGTTATGAGACAGGGAAAAAAGAACTACCCTACCCAGTATGCAACAGGAGTGACGAGCATGCGCGGTAGCCCGGTATAGGTTGTGTCGCCATGACGGCATCTTGTATGTTGTGATATGCACGCTCTGAAAGCAAACGTTAAGAACTCAGCCAACACTCCTCGTCTGCATTATTGATAAATAGACAGACAACACATATACTCCGCTGCTTCACAGGCCGCTGGATGTAGCCGGCAAAGTATTCCCATGCTAGCTAGCCGGTCTAGCAAGCACGCCTCATTCAGTCCAAAACGGCCCGATCTATCCACATTCAGAATTGTCTGGCGGTCGTAAGTGATCCCGGAGTGACCACGCTGTAAGCCAGCCATGAAATTTGCAGAATTGTCCGGTATTTTTGCCAAATGTTGCATCTTTACCAAGAGCCCCTTCACGCCGAAGTACATCCGGGAGATGCCAATCTTGTTAAGAAAAGGCGCTAACAAAATAAAAGCATGTAAACAACATACGCAAATGTGCGATAAAATAATTGTCGGCGTTAATAGATTGATGAGTTAACGCGTAATTAACGCATTAATTTGCCCACCCCTACTAAATACAAAAATAAACAAACTAAGGGCGCTCACAAGGAGGTATAAAACTTGGCTACAAAATATAAACAGGAAAACAAAAACACTTGCTCGATTGGCATGAATGAACTAAGAACAGAAACAGCACGATGGCATGACTATAAACAACTAAAACAAAACACTTACTGTGACAACAAAAACAGGAGGCAAGAATAGCAAGGTGCGTGGCAGGTGGAGAACGAGTAGCAAGGTCGTAGATAACAATGAAAGTTAGAACGGGATTGGTAATGAAAGTTGAAGTTCCCAGACTGATGCACAGAAAGAAATTGACTTAAATAGTGGCTGTGAATAATTAGGAACAGGTGCGAGACTTGGAGACCAGGTGGAAACTAATGGGTTACTATGGAAAAACAAAACCATGAAGTGTAAAACGGGAAACAAGAGTCCAAAAACAAAAACATAACATGACAAAACAAGATCCATAGGTGTGACAGTAACACCCCAATAAGTTTTTCAACTTATTTAAGTCCGGATCCGCGTTAATCAATTCATGATAAAGATGGTTTTTACTTTGTAAAATAAAGACAAAAGCAGAAAAAAAACAGCCTGCATGGCAGCTTTGTGTCAACATTGCAACTTTTTCTCGATAGATTTCACCTCTTTCCAATATTTTTAATGTTCTTTTTTATTTTTGCAATAGCATTTCCAGAATGTGTGGCGGGCCGGTAAACAATTATCTTCGGGCCGCACTTTGGACACAGCTGGTCAGTCAGGGGTCAGCCAGAGCGGGTCGGCATGAAAAGGCAATAATCGCTGATGGTGATAGGGTACTTTTTCAAGAAAATAGTGCGTTTGGAGCCCCCCTGATGTACAGTGTGACAGTTTTCCAAGTCTCCCCACTCATGACAGTCTGCAGGACTTGGCAGTGTGGTCACGTGACCACAAAGCGTGTCCTTTGTGTTGCTCCACATGTGTGGAAGGTCAGGAAAGCTCTGCTGTGCCATTGTCTGGACTTGGTGTTTCACCAACACCCCGTCCCCTTCTCCTCAGCTCAGCTAAGCCGTGTTATTCTTCCCCCCTGCACCACTCGGCCCAAAGTCAATAGTTGTGTTTGGAAAAAGGCTCTGCTCATGTCCGGCCGGGATCTCATTCAACGCTCCTTTGTTGTTCATTCTTATTTCTTTCTCTTTCAGGGCTGCGTAACAAGTGTGGAGAAATGGCTGCTGGAGAACTGTGGAATTATTCTTGGAGTCTGCGTTGCAGTAGCAGTTGTGGAGGTACCCCCCCCCTTCTAATGATAAACAGTACAATGTCCTCTGCATCCCAGTTGAGAGGCTTTCCTAAGTGGTGCTGTGACGTAGAAATGGGCAACAAACACTAACAAACTCATCAAAATTGCTTTTAAGAATGATTTTGCCACCTGTTGACCTCATCTGCACAGACTCACATGGGCTTCATAACAGGAAGTGTGGATCTTGTCATTTTCCACACTGGATGCATGTCAGGGTCTATAACAGGGGTGCCCACACTTTTTCTGCAGGCGAGCTACTTTTCAATTGACCAACTCGAGGGGATCTACCTCATTTATAAATATAATTTATATTTATTTATTTATGAAAGAGACATTTTTGTAAGCAAGTTAAATGTGTTTAATGATAATACAAGCATGTGTAACACATATAGATGTCTTTCTTTCACAAAGACAAGAATATAAGTTGGTGTATTACCTGATTCTGATGACTTGCACCAGACAGTAATGATGATAACGCCCACATTTTCAAATGGAGGAGAAAAAAAGTTGTCCTTTCTGTACAATACCCCATGAAAGTGGTTGGTTTTTGGCATCTAATTCATCCAGCTTCCATACACTTTACAAGAAAAACATTGGCGGCAAATTCCGTAGCTTGCTTGATTGACATTCACGGCACCCGAGGGTCTTGTGAGATGACGCTGGCTGCTGCCAGTTCATTATTATGAAAAAATGACAGAGGAAGGCGTGAAACACTTTTTATTTCAACAGACTTTCGCGCCGTCCCTTCCGTCAAAACTCTAAAGGCCGACTGCACATTTCCTATCTTCACAATAAAAGCCCTGCTTCATGCTGCCTGCGCTAACAAAATAAGAGTCTCGGAAAGCTGGCGTGCACAAGTGATGTGCACGCCAGCTTTCTGAGGGATCGCTTGTGCACGCCAGTTTTCCGAGACTCTGTATTTAGTTAGCGCAGGCAGCATGAAGCAGGGCTTTTATTGTGAAGATAGGAAATGTGCAGTCGGCCTTTAGAGTTTTGACGGAAGGTACGGCGCGAGAGTCTGTTGAAATAAAAAGTGTTTCTCACCTTCCTCTCGGTCATATTTTCATAATAATGATCTTGCAGCAGCCAGCGTCATCTCACAAGACCCTCCGGTACCGTGAATGTCATTTAAGTGACGTCTTGGTGAAGATTGATGATCACTAATTTTTAGGTCTATTTTTTTTAAAAAGCCTGGCTGGAGATCGACTGACACACCCCCCGCGGTCGACTGGTAGCTCGCGATCGACGTAATGGGCACCCCTGGTCTATAAGCACCGGCAGCACACGCACTTTTGTGTAAAAAAAAAAAAAATGTACACCTGAATAATTCATTTGCGTTTAAAGCAGAACTGAGCTTATTTTTTTTAATTGTTCCCATCATGCACAATAATTATGACGGGCAACAACACACGTCTCGTTTTTTGTATTTTAAAACCACTAGGGATGCACCGAAACGAAAATTTGTGGCCGAAGCCGAAACCGAATAAAATTTGAGCGCTCGGCCGAAGACCGAATACCAATACCGAATAATAAATGCAGTTTTTCACAACTTTTTTATATTGCATAAATAGCCTAGAATACATTTTTAGACATGTTTTTCAAATAAAGTAAATTTTTATTGAATATTGACGTTTTTTAATATTCCAGTAGCCTTTGCTTTTCAAAAAAAAGCACAGTTTTTCATTTATATTAGGCCTTCAAACAAAACATGCATTCCAAAAAAAAAATAGAGTGCATTAAAGTGGATAAACCCACAACAAATGAATTATTGTCCTTTTGGCAAAAGTCTGCTTAGCCACTGTAGATATGCTAATAATGTAAACAGAAGGCTCAAGTAAATCTCAAATAAGTGTGTGGTTGTAACCTCTTACACTTATACAGGTAGCCTACACAACAGGCTAATAATGTAAACAGAGGCCCCACTAAATCTCAATAAGTGTGTGCTTGTAACCTCATACACTTATACAGGTACACAACATATCCCAGGCCAGAACAGATCTGTCAATAACAGTACTTCAGCTTCAGAATAAAAAGAAGGAAACTAACTATGTATAAAACAACACCGCGTCAAAAAATTGCGTCTTTGCGTCACACGCCACTATTCGGCCTTGCTTTTAACTCATTCCACCGAAGGCCGAATGTGGCTTTTTTTGCCATATTCAGCCGAATATATTCGGTTACCGATTAATCGGTGCATCCCTACTCTAGAGCAGGGGTGTCAAACTCATACAGAGTGGGCCAAAATCTAAAACTGAACAAAGCCGCGGGCCAAGGATGAACAAATTAACCTTCTAATAGGAACCCAAGCAAGGCTTGTATAACTTTATATTGACATGCAAAATCAAGTTTAAAATAATAATAATAACAATTAAAGCTGCAAGCAGTGATGGACGGGACCAAGTATTCATAGCCATCTTTTGTATTGAAGGGGGAATTGCAAAATTCCTGTTGATTTTAGCTGGGGGTTGTCAGTGTATGAAATATAGGTCTAAGTGAGACATACACAGAGGTTTTTGTTCCATGTGACTACAACATTCCTACTGGGAGTTAGAAGCATTGTGTCTGTTTTCTTCCTAGGGGGCACTAGAGCACAATTTTGAGTTTTGGTTTTTTGATTAGATCGCAATTTTTGCCAGTCCTGATGTTTGTGTCCAATTTGGTGAGTTTTGAAGAATGTTAAGAGGGTCAAATTAAAGCTAAAAGAGGTGGCTGTATATTAATAAAGAATAAACAACAATAATAATAAAACCCTAGAAATTCAATAGGGTCCTCTGTCCCTTTGGGACATCGGTCCCTAATTTAAAAAAATTTAATCAAATTTAAAGAAAATTTAATGCCTCTTTTCTATTTGCAGCCTTCTGAAGTAAATATCAAAATAAACGTTTTCCACTGACTAATAATACATTTTAGAATAAAATAACAATAAAGAATGAATCAAACATTCAAGCCTTGAAGTAGCAAGAGAAAGTGCATGTAATAAAACGTTAATTATTGCTCAGTTCACCACACTGATTTGCATCAACACTGAATATGGAACAAGCAACGCTTATATAACTTAATAGTGCAAAATCAACTTTCAAAAACAAACGAAAAAGCATCAATGGTATATTCAATCCATACATCCATCCATTTTCTACCACTTGTCCATAGATAAAAAATGTTGTGCCTTTCCTATTTGCAGCCTTCTGAGGTAAATATCAACATTAACTTTTTCCACAGACTTATAAATTGGAAAATAAAATAACAATGAGGGGGGCGGGGTTTGGTGGTAGCGGGGGGGTGTATATTGTAGCAATCCGGAAGAGTGAGTGCTGCAAGGGGTTCTGGGTATTTTTTCTGTTGTGTTACGGTGCGGATGTTCTACCAAAAAAGGTTTGTCATTCTTGTTTGGTGTGGGTTCACAGTGTGGCGCATATTTGTAACAGTGTTGGCGTTGTTTATATGGCCACCCGCAGTGTCACCTGTATGGCGGTTGACAAAGTATGCTTGTATTCACTTGTGTGTGTGTGTACAAGCCGCATATATTATGTGACTGGGCCGGCACGCTGTGAGTATGGAGGAAAGGTGGACGTGATGACAGGTTGTAGAGAACGTTAAAGGGAGTGCCTTTAAGACACGTCCCTATTATTGTTGTCCGGGTGGAAACCGAGAGAATTTCGGGAGATTGGTTGCCCGGGGAGATTTTCGGGAGGGGCACTAAACTTCGGGAGTTTCCCGGGAAAATCGGGAGGGTTGGCAAGTATGAGTATTAGCAGTGAATGCGGTGTTACAGCGGCACCACCGCTGTATAATACTGCCGGGCCAGCTCTAATGTTGATTTAATATTGCCTCAAGGGCCAAAGGAAATTACATGGCGGGCCAAGGTTTGACACCCATGCTCTAAAGGCTTAGTGGCCACATGCGTGGACAGCACCTTTTAGCTCTTATTTCCAAAATGGTGTACACTACTGAATTGGGGTCTTATGGCCACTTATGTGGACACTTATGCTGCCATCTGGTGGTGTCAGAAGAGTAGAACATACAATGTAAAAATAAGAATTAGCATGTCACTAAACATGAAGTACACGGTTGTGTACTAATGGACTTAGTACATCATATCAAAAGATGATTCTTAGTTTTTATTCTAATTAGGGTCCAATGAGCCTAAATAGCAAAGAGAAATACACTAAACCGCTAGGATAGATGATAAACAACGCTTGGAAGATGTGGTTAATGGGAGTCACCATTGTTGCCTTCAAAGCCCTCTATGACAACTTCATAACCCTCCATCAACGTTTTGTATACACACTGCAAGTTATATATAATGTAGTAACAGACACCTTCATAACAATATGTAATGTGTTTAATATTTTTTAAGCATTGCCAGAACTCATTTCCTCAGCTTCCGACTTCTGGCAACAAATGTCTGTTTCTACTTCCGGAGTGTTTTCTAATAATGGCAGACTTGGTAACAAACAACAAAGACAACCTTTTTTTGGACAAATGGGGATTCACAACCTTATTTTTTTGAAGCTGAATACACGGAGGGCGAGCTACTGCTTGAAGAGGCGAGCACGGAGGAAGAGTGAGACGTCGGGGCAGACTGAATCCGAGAGAGTGAGGTCGGCGGGACTTTAAATGTAAATGTGGAACTTGGAGCCAACTTATTTTGACATAAATGAAGTGCCGACCAGTCTTCCTCTCTAAGAAAACACACTGGTCAATCCCAAGTTCTTTCGGATGACATATATGTTGAGTAAGAACGACCACAGACAGAATAGCAATACTTCCTACTTTAGGAGACCAGCCCTAACAGTGCAACAATAGCATCAGCTAGAAGTGGTCTGAAACCAAACCAAGAGAGTCAGCCTTTTTTAGTGCGAAAACAGCCCCTCTCGCCCAGAAAGAAATATAGCTGTTGTTTCAAAACATATAAGGCCTTCTCCACAGGAAGGGAGTATGTTATGCACAGCGCCTTCAAGGTGAAACACGGAGTTTACTAGCGGACATAAGATAAAAATATCTCATTCTCACATTACCCAAAATAAACCGGAAGAAACTTGAGCGTTGTTACAACTACAGTACACACAGTTCTCTGACAACAAGACATGAAATGTGAGCTAATACTTTGCAGATACTATTATATGATTGTTCATCTTTTTCAGCCAGTACAGATTTGTTTTCTTTTGCATTTTGTTTTGCTTTACAAACTCAAACGCAATTCGGGTGCTGACGTAGAAGCTAGCTTATCTCTTGCCGTAACTAGCTTTTCGGGTTATTAGCGAAGCTCCTCAGTATTTGCTCTTACAACAACAATATTCTTATCGTTTGGTTAATATACAGGTTGCAGAGCGTAAAGGAAGAATTGTTTGTGGTTTTTTAATGTATTTTTAAGTAATTTAGGGGTAAAATTGATTTCTCCCATTAGCTTTATTGCTAGCCACCTAAAACAAGTCGATTTTTACATGTTAGACTGCAAAAAAAATAAATGAAGGTTTACTTGTCTCTCAATTTTAAGCCCTTTTAGTGTTTTTCTACGCGCTTAAAGTTACGCACGTTTTTCAAATGAGTATTCTCCCAACTTCCATGTGGACACACTCACCCTGTGTGAGTAAGGGAAAAGTTTTACTAACACCTGTGAAGGTTATTGAAATCCATAAAAAAGAAAATACTTTTAATTTGAACAGGTGGTCTTACGTGTACGCGTGTCGTCATGGGGATGTCGTGTGTGTGCGCGTGTGTGTGTGTGTGTGTGTGTGTGTGTGTGTGTGTGTGTGTGTGTGTGTGTGTGTGTGTGTGTGTGTGTGTGTGTGTGTGTGTGTGTGTGTGTGTGTCATTTTTTTTTATCATTGTAGCTATAGTGGAAAGGGGGGCCCTCACAACCTACTGACCAAACGTGGTCCACACAAAGTAGGCAAGACATGTAGGTGTGTGTGTTTGTGTGTGTGTGTGTGTGTGTGTGTGTGTGTGTGTGTGTGTGTGTGTGTATGCACGCTACAACAGCTTCTTCTTCCTGGCTGGATATGAATTATAACCTGTTGATGAATCTTTATTTACTTATTATTTAAACTACCCTAATGATATTTGTGATGTTAAAAGTTATAATTAGTACACATGTTTATAAGTCATCAATCAATCAATCAATGTTTATTTATATAGCCCCAAATCACAAATGTCTCAAAGGACTGCTCAAATCATTACGACTACAACATCCTTGGAAGAACCCACAAAAGGGCAAGGAAAACTCACACCCAGTGGGCAGGGAGAATTCACATCCAGTGGGCCGCCAGTGACAATGCTGACTATGAGAAACCTGTATACTGCAGGCAAACTCATTCCAGCCTCGGAGGTGCGTAAGAACCAAAGTAATGAAGTCAATGGGAGAATACGTGGAAGGCCAGACTAGACTGAACACTCGCCTACATTTAAGGGTTGCTCCACCCTCTTAGATGAAGGCATGCATCAAGTGGGAGAATGCTGCACAGCCAGAATCTCCACAATTACACACCTTTTTTAACTGAAGCACACAGGACAAATACGGCCCTGAATGTGCATTCAATGTGTGGTAATTGGATCCTAGAAGCTCAGACCCTTATTGTATTGTATTCAACTAAAGCTGGATCTGTTTAACATTCTCCTTCTAAAAATGTAATCCTCTGTATATTCAGGCTAAAAAATGTAAGGTTGTGGATCATCATTTTTGCCTAAGTAATCTTTGTTGGCTCTTTAGAAGTCTGTCATGATTAGTGTTGTTGTTAAAGGGAAAAACCATGGCTGTGACGCGTCTGTGAAATTAATTATGCTTAGCATGATCAACATCAATAATAAATGTTATGAATATTCCTGTTACTTCATGACATATATACATACAGTGTGTACAGAAAACAATGATGGAGGTGTTTGGATGTGTTTTAGAGCACTTTATAGGGCAGTGGTCCCCAACCTTTTTGTATCCGCGGACCGGTCAACATTTAATAATTTTTCCCACGGCCCGGGGCGGGGGGTGTCCTTTTTTTTCCTTTTTCTTTTTGTTTCTTCTTTGTCATGAAAAAGGGACGTTTTTGTCATGAAAAAGGGAGTTTTTTGTGGTTGGTGCACTATTTGTAAGTGTATATTGTGTTTTTTATGTTGATTTAATTGAAAAATTCTTCTGCCGCCCGGTGGTTGTGGACCACTGCTTTAGGGTGTACCCCGCCTTCTGCCCGATTGTAGCTGAGATAGGCTCCAGCGCCCCCAAAGGGAATAAGCCGTAGAAAATGGATGGATGGATAGGCCAAATAGAGCAAATCCAATTAGCTGACTTTTGCTAGAGGTTTTTTTTTTTTTTATCATTTATTTTATTTTAATATTCATCAATTTCAATCAATAAAGTACTATCTATCTATTTATTTTCGAGTTAAAATGTGTGAGGGAAAAAACATATGTGCTTGTCTTACATACGGATTGTGAATGAGAGGCAAAATTCAAAAATAGTGCATTTCCCCTCTAAAAGTTATTGACTTTTAAATAACAATGGCAAAAAAATACTAAACTAATGACAAAAGTTTATTGTGTCTTAAAGGGTTAATCTCATTATTACAATTATTGATATTATTGTTGTTATCATTATGAATATTATTATTATATGCTTGATTTGGTCTCAAAATAATGCTGACAATAATATGGTTTATTGACAATATTTTGCCCTGCAAACTTCCCTTGATTGCCAAGTAGAGCTATTTAATAAATATTATTTTCTTGTATTATTTCCCCAACATTAATCGGTTTGTATTCTTTAGCGTCGTTGTCACCGTGTCCAGCAAATGTATTTTACCTCTCAAGAGTTCTGCTCATCACTGTTGGAAGAAACAATTACATCTGCAGACAGTAGAGGGAGCCCTTCAGCAAAAAAAAAAAAAGTGTTGTGCTTCCTAACCCTGAGAAAAGTGAGATGTCACCATTGTTGTTTTTTTGTTTTGTTCCACCAGCTTCTTGGGATGATCCTCTCCATGTGTCTGTGCCAGAGTGTGGGCCAGGAAGATTATACCAAAGTACCCAAGTACTGATTAACTCTAACTCTCTCTCACACACACACACACACACACACACACACACACACACACAGATGAACTCCTCCCTTCTCTTACTCTTTTTACTCACACACACACACACACTTGTATTTCTTGCCATCTTGAGACCTCAGAAAAAGGCCTCCATCTTTAGGACCACCCTTTCTGGACATATAAATATTTGTATTTACAACATTAATAATATATACGTACTATGCAAATATAAAAAAAGGAAAGCTTTTAGTTAACTTTTTTGGGGGGGGGGCAATTTTTTTGGGTAATTGTTTTTTTAATCTTCATTTTTACTCCAAGTTATGACAGTAAGTCTCTATAAATATATTTATTTTATTTTTTTTAATTGTTTTGGCAAAAGGGGTCGCATTTAAATTTCATAACACACACTTGTTATTAAATGGGTTGTACTTGTATAGCGCTTTTCTACCTTCAAGGTACTCAAAGCGCTTTGACACTACTTCCACATTCACACACACATTCACATACTGATGGAGGGAGCTGCCATGCAAGGCGCCAACCAGCACCCATAAGGAGCAAGGGTGAAGTGTCTTGCTCAGGACACAACGGACGTGACGAGGTTGGTACTAGGTGGGGATTGAACCAGGAACCCCCGGGTTGCGCACGGCCACTCTTCCACTGCGCCACGCCGTCCCCTATTACATATTACCAGAGGGGGCGCACTTCAAAAAGAAAAATTGCACACACTTGTTATTTCATATGTTGACCAGAATATGTTTTGATAGATTTCACCACCAGGGGTGCAATTGAGACATTCTCCATTAGATGCAATGCTTGTCCGTATTGGGACCATGATTTATGTCTTCATTGGTCCTCATATGGAAGCTACTTTTCCTTGATGTCTCAAGAAGGGTAGAAATACAAGAACACACACACACACACACGAAGGCAGCTGCCACCTGCCTTGACAGCTGTGCAGACTCCTCAAGTTTGTCACACCTGTCCACCACCCTTCACGTTGTCTTATTGTAATTACTACATTGTCGTTGTTACTACTCTATAAGCCTTTTAAAGGGGACTATGGTTTGTTGGCTTCTCTTTTACTGTCCCATGTTGCATCGTTAGCTATTTGTCTTGTCTTCCGCTGACCTCAATGAAGCGCTTAACAGAGTAGAAAAGGAGAGCCAGCACTTTAGTCAGACGTTCTTAAAGACGAGTGGGAGCCCAGTGGAATGAAGCCCACTCTCTGATCCCGGGTGGAGGAGGCGGGGCTGCTGTGGTTGAAGCCTTTTGTCTTCATGGTACGCCCGCCTCGTCCTCCCCCCGCGGTCGGTTGGCCACGTCGCAAAGTCACATGACGCTTGAGCATGTGTGTGTGACGTGTGGGCCTTCTTCAGTGTTCCTTACCATGGTGTATTTACACCACTCGTATACACCAGTGTGTTTGTCATGCCATGGTGTATATACCAGTGTGTTTGTCATGCCATGGTGTATATACCAGTGTGTTTGTCATGCCATGGTGTATATACCAGTGTGTTTGTCAAGCCATGGTGTATATACCAGTGTGTTTGTCATGCCATGATATATATACTAGTGTGTTTGTCATGCCATGGTGTATATACCAGTGTGTTTGTCAAGCCATGGTGTATATACCAGTGTGTTTGTCATGCCATGGTGTATATACCAGTGTGTTTGTCAAGCCATGGTGTATATACCAGTGTGTTTGTCAAGCCATGGTGTATATGCCAGTGTGTTTGTCATGCTATGGTGTATGTACCAGTGTGTTTGTCAAGCCATGGTGTATATACCAGTGTGTTTGTCAACCAATGGTGTATATACCAGTGTGTTTGTCAAGCCATGGTGTGTTTGTCAAGCCATGGTGTATATACCAGTGTGTTTGTCAAGCCATGGTGTATATACCAGTGTGTTTGTCAAGCCACGGTGTATATACCAGTGTGTTTGTCATGCCATGGTGTATATACCAGTGTGTTTGTCAAGCCACGGTGTATATACCAGTGTGTTTGTCAAGCCATGGTGTATATACCAGTGTGTTTGTCATGCCATGGTGTATATACCAGTGTGTTTGTCATGCCATGGTGTATATACCAGTGTGTTTGTCAAGCCATGGTGTATATACCAGTGTGTTTGTCAACGCATCGTCTGCATTTGTACATTTTGCTGAAAAGTCTCACGCGGCACAGCGACGGAGCTGACAAAGGTCATTCAAGATGGCGGTACAGAAAAAAAATCCTCATTTGATACCAAGATGAACGTGTTTCACTCAAATCAACTGGACATCTAACATGGACTCAACATCATTTAATTTCAACAAGTAAAAACATCTTCCTGCCTAATTTAGTAAATATTTTACCATTTAATTATGCAGGAAACTGGCCGAATAAAAACTGCATTTTTTTTTCTATCCTTAATTTAAGAGATGAAGGCTTTTTTATACTGTTTAAAATGTTTGTTTTTTTACTATCTTAAAGAAATGTAGTAGAAAAGTATGTGGATTTGTAAGCCATCTTGTTTTAATGTATTGTTCTTCTTACAGAAAACTAGTATTAAACATGAATACTCTTGTGTGTCTGTCGTTTCATTTCTTCCTTCAAAGGTCACATTTATGTTGTTATATTCAATCTTCTTACATTGTAATTTAAGTGATTATATTCAACACTTTTATAAGCAGGGCTGCCTGTTCTGGGTTGTACCGAAGATGACCAGCAGATGGCAGCATACATCTACTGAGGCAGCCTATATCCACTGTGGCACTGATGGGGTAAATGCCAGCCTCACGCTAAATGTGCTGAAATTTCAGTTAAATCATTTCAACAAAGACATTTTTTTTTTATTTTTCCACTGTGGTTGGCTTTGTGTCATTAGAATGATTCCCTTGCCTATGTTTTATGAATAAAAGCTATTATGGGATTGCTTTGGACTCCCTGACAAAGACCAGGACTCCCTCATTCCAGTGCAGGGACCATCATGAATGAATGAGTGAATACCTCAACTGTGACTCACCAAATGAGACAATGCATATTGGGTAAAAGACTCTTAAATAGATCATCATTAGTGTGGCTTTTTGGTCCCTCTGGAGACATTTCCACTCAGTCAAAACATCCACGTCCAGCCATGCTGAAACTCATTTTAACATAACATGATCAGCATAATTTGCATATGGTGCAAAATGTCAATTGTATATATATATATATATATATATATATATATATATATAAACAATTGACATTTTGCACCATATGCAAAGTATGTCACCTAACTTCCTGTTGTCATATCTTAAAAGGTCTTGTTAGGGTCTTTAACTCAATTTGAACCAAAGTTTAACTTGGTTTGAAACAAAGTATGTCATCTAACTTCCTGTTGTCATCTCTTAAAAGGTCTTGTTTGTGTCTTCAACCCAGTTTAAACCAAAGTTTAACTTGGTTTGAACCAAAGTATGTCACTTAACTTCCCATTGTCGTCTCTTAAAGGGTCTTGTTTGGGTCTTTAACTCGGTTTGAACGATATTTAACTCAGTTTGAAACAAAGTATGTCATCTAACTTCCTATTGTCGTCTCTTAAAGGGTCTTGTTTGGGTCTGTAACTCGGTTTGAACGAAATTTAAATCAGTTTGAAACAAAGTATGTCATCTAACTTCCTGTTGTCATCTCTTAAAAGGTCTTGTTTGTGTCTAACCCAGTTTAAACCAAAGTTTAACTTGGTTTGAACCAAAGTATGTCACTTAACTTCCTATTGTCGTCTCTTAAAGGGTCTTGTTTGGGTCTTTAACTCGGTTTGAACGAAATTTAACTCAGTTTGAAACAAAGTATGTCATCTAACTTCCTGTAGTCGTCTCTTAAAAGGTCTTGTTAGGGTCTTTAACGAGGTTTGAACCAAAGTTTAACTCAGTTTGAAACAAAGTATGTCATCTAACTTCCTGTTGTCTCTCACAGGGTTTTGTTAGGGTCTTTAACTTGGTTTGAACCAAAGTTGTACTCAGTTTGAAACAAAGTATGTCATCTAACTTCCTGTTGTCGTCTCTTAAAAGGTCTTGTTTGTGTCTTTAACCCAGTTTAAACCAAAATTTGACTTGGTTTGAACCAAAGTATGTCACTTAACTTCCTATTGTCATCTCTTAAAGGGTCTTGTTTGGTCTTTAACTCGGTTTGAACGAAATTTAACTCAGTTTGAAACAAAGTATGTCATCTAACTTCCTGTAGTCATCTCTTAAAAGGTCTTGTTAGGGTCTTTAAGGAGGTTTGAACCAAAGTTGAACTCCGTTTGAAACAAAGTATGTCATCTAACTTGCTGTTGTCATCTCTTAAAAGGTCTTGTTTGTGTCTTTAACCCAGTTTAAACCAAAGTTTAACTTGGTTTGAACCAAAGTATGTCACTTAACTTCCTATTGTCGTCTCTTAAAGGGTCTTGTTTGGGTCTTTAACTCGGTTTGAACGAAATTTAACTCAGTTTGAAACAAAGTATGTCATCTAACTTCCTGTAGTCGTCTCTTAAAAGGTCTTGTTAGGGTCTTTAACGAGGTTTGAACCAAAGTTTAACTCAGTTTGAAACAAAGTATGTCATCTAACTTCCTGTTGTCTCTCACAGGGTTTAGTTAGGGTCTTTAACTTGGTTTGAACCAAAGTTTAACTCAGATGACATACTTTGTTTCAAACTAACTTCCTGTTGTCATCTCTTAAAAGGTCTTGTTTGTGTCTTTAACCCAGTTCAAACCAAAGTTTAACTTGGTTTGAACCAAAGTATGTCACTTAACTTCCTATTGTCGTCTCTTAAAGGGTCTTGTTAGGGTCTTTAACGAGGTTTGAACCAAAGTTTAACTCAGTTTGAAACAAAGTATGTCATCTAACTTCCTGTTGTCTCTCACAGGGTTTTGTTTGGGTCTTTAACTTGGTTTGAACCAAAGTTGTACTCAGTTTGAAACAAAGTATGTCATCTAACTTCCTGTTGTTGTCTCTTACAAGGTCTTGTTTGTGTCTTTAACCCAGTTTAAACCAAAGTTTAACTTGGTTTGAACCAAAGTATGTCACTTAACTTCCTATTGTCGTCTCTTAAAGGGTCTTGTTTGGGTCTTTAACTCGGTTTGAACGAAATTTAACTCAGTTTGAAACAAAAGTATGTCATCTAACTTCCTGTAGTCGTCTCTTAAAAGGTCTTGTTAGGGTCTTTAAGGAGGTTTGAACCAAAGTTGAACTCAGTTTGAAACAAAGTATGTCATCTAACTTCCTGTTGTCTCTCACAGGGTTTTGTTAGGGTCTTTAACTTGGTTTGAACCAAAGTTGAACTCAGTTTGAAACAAAGTATGTCATCTAACTTCCTGTTGTCATCTCTTAAAAGGTCTTGTTTGTGTCTTTAACCCAGTTTAAACCAAAGTTTAACTTGGTTTGAACCAAAGTATGTCACTTAACTTCCTATTGCCGTCTCTTAAAGGGTCTTTAACTCGGTTTGAACGAAATTTAACTCAGTTTGAAACAAAGTATGTCATCTAACTTCCTGTAGTCGTCTCTTAAAAGGTCTTGTTAGGGTCTTTAACGAGGTTTCAACCAAAGTTTAACTCAGTTTGAAACAAAGTATGTCATCTAACTTCCTGTTGTCTCTCACAGGGTTTTGTTTGGGTCTTTAACTTGGTTTGAACCAAAGTTGTACTCAGTTTGAAACAAAGTATGTCATCTAACTTCCTGTTGTCGTCTCTTAAAAGGTCTTGTTTGTGTCTTTAACCCAGTTTAAACCAAAGTTTAACTTGGTTTGAACCAAAGTATGTCACTTAACTTCCTATTGTCGTCTCTTAAAGGGTCTTGTTTGGGTCTTTAACTCGGTTTGAACGAAATTTAACTCAGTTTGAAACAAAGTATGTCATCTAACTTCCTGTAGTCGTCTCTTAAAAGGTCTTGTTAGGGTCTTTAACGAGGTTTGAACCAAAGTTGAACTCAGTTTGAAACAAAGTATGTCATCTAACTTCCTGTTGTCTCTCACAGGGTTTTGTTAGGGTCTTTAACTTGGTTTGAACCAAAGTTGAACTCAGTTTGAAACAAAGTATGTCATCTAACTTCCTGTTGTCATCTCTTAAAAGGTCTTGTTTGTGTCTTTAACCCAGTTTAAACCAAAGTTTAACTTGGTTTGAACCAAAGTATGTCACTTAACTTCCTATTGTCGTCTCTTAAAGGGTCTTTAACTCGGTTTGAACGAAATTTAACTCAGTTTGAAACAAAGTATGTCATCTAACTTCCTGTAGTCGTCTCTTAAAAGGTCTTGTTAGGGTCTTTAAGGAGGTTTGAACCAAAATTTAACTCAAGTTTGAAACAAAGTATGTCATCTAACTTCCTGTTGTCTCTCACAGGGTTTTGTTAGGGTCTTTAACTTGGTTTGAAACAAAGTTGTACTCAGTTTGAAACAAAGTATGTCATCTAACTTCCTGTTGTCATCTCTTAAAAGGTATTGGCCTGTACTCTAGAGTACAGGCCAAAAGTGTGGACACACCTCATTCAATGTGTTGTCTTTATTTTCATGACTATTTACATTGTAGATTGTCACATCAAAACTATGAATGAACAGATGTGGAGTTATGTACTTAACAAAAAAGGTGAAATAACTGAAAACATGTTTTATATTTTAGTGTCTTCAAAATGGCCACCCTTTGCTCTGATTACTGCTTTGCAGACTCTTGGCGTTCTCTCGATGAGATTCGAGCACACATGTGAAGTGAAAACCATTTCAGGTGACTATCTCTTGAAGCTCACATATAAATATGTATCTCCTTCTGTTGTTAGAGAAATGTTCATTAAAACCCTACACGGTACTTCCTTTCTGTGCATGCAACAAAAGTAGTGAGAATCCAAGAGCGTGGAGATGTTTCCCCCAGGAAACAAAGAGCTGTCCGCAGCCTGTCAGTCACACATGTCACACGCTAGAATCCCGCCAGGAAGCAGCCTGCTTGTTAAAAAAACAGGAATTCCCAGTCCCATCCCTATATGGACACACTTCTGTGATTGGTGTTTGCTGAATGGCAGCAGCTGTTATCCAACTGAAACAAACAAAGATCTCATATCTGATTGTCCTCAGAGAGACTGGGACGATAATGAGATGAGAGGTCGGAGCCGCCACACGTGCTTCCTTCTGCTGCCAACATTGGGAAATTGAAATTCCAAAGGCTGCTCTGCATCAGATTGGTTCTTCCAAGCAACCATCTGACGGAGTGAGCCAGTGAGGATTCTCTCCCACCTTCCACTTCAAGCGTAAAACTGCGGACTGATTTACAAACCTTCCACAAAGCCTCCCTACTGGCTGGAGACAGACTTCCCAAGTTCCTTCCAGCTCCTGGGATTGTTCCTGGCACTGAATGCACTAAGATAAATACACGACATGCAGGCTTGATGGCCAGCAGCAGATTTGAGGGCCGGTAAAAACATCTGGCGAAGGAGTCGCAATGTTTCAAACCCAGGGCCCAAAACGGGCATTACGTGTGTTCCGTATGTCAGTGTTTCTTAACCATAGGGCTAGTTAAGAAACACAGGAAGTTAGGTTACATACTTTGGTTCAAACTGAGTTCAACTTTGTTTCAAACCAAGTTAAAGACCCTAACAAGACTCTTTAAGAAACGACAACCGGAAGTTAGGTGACATACTTTAGGTTTAAACCAAGTTAAAGACCCTAACAATACCCTTTAAGAAACGACAACCGGAAGTTAGTTGACATACTTTAGGTTTAAACCGAGTTAAAGACCCTAACAAGACCTTTTAAGAGACGACAACGGGAAGTTAAGTGACATGGTTTGGTTCAAACCGAGTTAAAATCTGTAACAAGGCCATTTTAGAGACAACAATAGGAAGTGAGGTTCATACTTTGGTTCAAGACGAGTTAAAGTTTGGTTTAAACTGGGTTAAAGACCCAAAAAAGACCTTTAAGAAACGACAACCGGAAGTTAGGTGACATACTTTAGGTTTAAACCGAGTTAAAGACCCTAACAAGACCTTTTAAGAGACGACAACCGGAAGTTAAGTGACATGGTTTGGTTCAAACCGAGTTAAAATCTGTAACAAGGCCATTTTAGAGACAACAATAGGAAGTGAGGTTCATACTTTGGTTCAAGACGAGTTAAACTTTGGTTTAAACTGGGTTAAAGACCTTTTAAGAGATGATAACAGTAAGTCAGATGACATACTTTGGTTCAAACTGAGTTCAACTTTGTTTCAAACCAAGTTAAAGACCCTAACAAGACCCTTTAAGAGACGACAACCGGAAGTTAGGTGACATACTTTAGGTTTAAACCAAGTTAAAGACCCTAACAAGACCCTTTAAGAAACGACAACCGGAAATTAGGTGACATACTTTAGGTTCAAACCAAGTTAAAGACCCTAACAAGACCCTTTAAGAGACGACAACCGGAAGTTAAGTGACATGGTTTGGTTCAAACCGAGTTAAAATCTGTAACAAGACCCTTTTAGAGACAACAATAGGAAGTGAGGTTCATACTTTGGTTCAAGACGAGTTAAACTTTGGTTTAAACTGGGTTAAAGACCCAAAAAAGACCTTTTAAGAGATGACAACAGGAAGTTAGGTGACATACTTTGGTTCAAACTGAGTTCAACTTTGTTTCAAACCAAGTTAAAGACCCTAACAAGACCCTTTAAGAGACGACAACCGGAAGTTAGGTGACATACTTTAGGTTCAAACCAAGTTAAAGACCCTAACAAGACCCTTTAAGAGACGACAATAGGAAGTGAGGTTCATACTTTGGTTCAAGACGAGTTAAACTTTGGTTTAAACTGGGTTAAAGACCCAAAAAAGGCCTTTTAAGAGATGACAACAGGAAGTTAGATGACATACTTTGGTTCAAACTGAGTTCAACTTTGTTTCAAACCAAGTTAAAGACCCTAACAAAACCCTGTGAGAGACAACAGGAAGTTAGATGACATACTTTGATTCAAACTGAGTTAAACTTTGGTTCAAACCTCGTTAAAGACCCTAACAAGACCTTTTAAGAGATGACTACAGGAAGTTAGATGACATACTTTGTTTCAAACTGAGTTAAATTTTGTTCAAACCGAGTTAAAGACCCAAACAAGACCCTTTAAGAGACGACAATAGGAAGTTAAGTGACATACTTTGGTTCAAACCAAGTTAAACTTTGGTTTAAACTGGGTTAAAGACCCTAACAAGACCCTTTAAGAAACGACAACCGGAAGTTAGGTGACATACTTTAGGTTTAAACCAAGTTAAAGACCCTAACAAGACCCTTTAAGAAACAACAACCGGAAGTTAGGTGACATACTTTAGGTTTAAACCAAGTTAAAGACCCTAACAAGACCCTTTAAGAGACGACAATAGGAAGTTAAGTGACATACTTTGGTTCAAACCAAGTTAAACTTTGGTTTAAACTGGGTTAAAGACCCTAACAAGACCCTTTAAGAGACGACAACCGGAAGTTAGGTGACATACTTTAGGTTTAAACCAAGTTAAAGTTCCTAACAAGACCCTTTAAGAAACGACAACCGGAAGTTAGGTGACATACTTTAGGTTTAAACCAAGTTAAAGACCCTAACAAGACCCTTTAAGAGACGACAACGGGAAGTTAAGTGACATGGTTTGGTTCAAACCGAGTTAAAATCTGTAACAAGACCCTTTTAGAGACAACAATAGGAAGTGAGGTTCATACTTTGGTTCAAGACGAGTTAAACTTTGGTTTAAACTGGGTTAAAGACCCAAAAAAGACCTTTTAAGAGATGACAACAGGAAGTTAGGTGACATACTTTGGTTCAAACTGAGTTCAACTTTGTTTCAAACCAAGTTAAAGACCCTAACAAGACCCTTTAAGAGACGACAACCGGAAGTTAGGTGACATACTTTAGGTTCAAACCAAGTTAAAGACCCTAACAAGACCCTTTAAGAGATGACAATAGGAAGTGAGGTTCATACTTTGGTTCAAGACGAGTTAAACTTTGGTTTAAACTGGGTTAAAGACCCAAAAAAGGCCTTTTAAGAGATGACAACAGGAAGTTAGATGACATACTTTGGTTCAAACTGAGTTCAACTTTGTTTCAAACCAAGTTAAAGACCCTAACAAAACCCTGTGAGAGACAACAGGAAGTTAGATGACATACTTTGATTCAAACTGAGTTAAACTTTGGTTCAAACCTCGTTAAAGACCCTAACAAGACCTTTTAAGAGATGACTACAGGAAGTTAGATGACATACTTTGTTTCAAACTGAGTTAAATTTTGTTCAAACCGAGTTAAAGACCCAAACAAGACCCTTTAAGAGACGACAATAGGAAGTTAAGTGACATACTTTGGTTCAAACCAAGTTAAACTTTGGTTTAAACTGGGTTAAAGACCCTAACAAGACCCTTTAAGAAACGACAACCGGAAGTTAGGTGACATACTTTAGGTTTAAACCAAGTTAAAGACCCTAACAAGACCCTTTAAGAAACAACAACCGGAAGTTAGGTGACATACTTTAGGTTTAAACCAAGTTAAAGACCCTAACAAGACCCTTTAAGAGACGACAATAGGAAGTTAAGTGACATACTTTGGTTCAAACCAAGTTAAACTTTGGTTTAAACTGGGTTAAAGACCCTAACAAGACCCTTTAAGAGACGACAACCGGAAGTTAGGTGACATACTTTAGGTTTAAACCAAGTTAAAGTTCCTAACAAGACCCTTTAAGAAACGACAACCGGAAGTTAGGTGACATACTTTAGGTTTAAACCAAGTTAAAGACCCTAACAAGACCCTTTAAGAGACGACAACGGGAAGTTAAGTGACATGGTTTGGTTCAAACCGAGTTAAAATCTGTAACAAGACCCTTTTAGAGACAACAATAGGAAGTGAGGTTCATACTTTGGTTCAAGACGAGTTAAACTTTGGTTTAAACTGGGTTAAAGACCCAAAAAAGACCTTTTAAGAGATGACAACCGGAAGTTAGATGACATACTTTGTTTCAAACTGAGTTCAACTTTGTTTCAAACCAAGTTAAAGACCCTAACAAGACCCTTTAAGAGACTACAACCGGAAGTTAAGTGACATGGTTGGGTTCAAACCGAGTTAAAATCTGTCACAACGCCTTTTAGTAGACAACATCAGGAAGTTAGATGACATACTTTGGTTCAAACTGAGTTCAACTTTGTTTCAAACCAAGTTAAAGACCCTTATTTCCCCATTTATTTGGAAAGGATGACATTTTATATTTGTTTACAAATAGTAGCTCAGTAGGAACTGTTCTAATAATATTTATCAGTCCCTGTTTTAAAATCAATGCTGTCATGAACCTCAAAATTTTCCTTTGGAAATATTGCATATATTTAGTTTTACTATTATGTAAAAAGATTGTATTTTGACGGAAAGGTTTAAAAAATACATTTAAAAAATATTACATGAATAGATAGATCTCAATATTTTAAGCGTTAAAAGTCAATCAATCATCAATCAATGTTTACTTATATAGCCCTAAATCACGAGTGTCTCAAAGGGCTGTCGAGTGGATCTAGCATAGTAATATGAGAGTCCAGTCCATAGTGGATCTAACATAATAGTGTGAGAGTCCAGTCCATAGTGGATCTAACATAATAGTGAGAGTCCAGTCCATAGTGGATCTAACATAATAGTGTGAGAGTCCAGTCCATAGTGGATCTAACATAATAGTGAGAGTCCAGTCCATAGTGGATCTAACATAATAGTGAGAGTCCAGTCCATAATGGATCTAACATAATAGTGTGAGAGTCCAGTCCATAGTGGATCTAACATAATAGTGAGAGTCCAGTCCATAGTGGATCTAACATAATAGTGAGAGTCCAGTACATAGTGGATCTAACATAATAGTGAGAGTTCAGTCCATAGTGGATCTAACATAATAGTGAGAGACTCCTTGGCTCATCAATCTCTAAGCCAAAGAGGTGGACACAACAGATGTAGCATCAAGGCCTTTTGTAGCAGCTGACAGGTGCATTAGCATAAGTTCATGAGGAGCTGGACTATCTCCATCCATCACGTGACACACACACTCTCACACACATAAACACACATGGCCACACGCACACACATACAAACACGCACACACACATACACACACACACACACTTATACACACACACACTCATACACACACTCACACACACAGCCACTTGCAGGATATGGTGACAATAGGCTGAGAAGATTATCAAAATATAAACACCATTTTCTTGAGATGTTTGAGGTGTTGCTCATCTACTTTCATTCCAACTAAACAATAGCAACTTTACTGAAGATTAAGCCAACTCAACTGAAGCGTTATATATTTTATATACTTTTTTGTACACTGTGTATGTGTGTGTATGTTTATATGTATATATATATATACATTGATATACATATATATATATATATATATATATATATACAGTGGGGCAGAAAAGTATTTAGTCAGCCAGCGATTGTGCAAGTTCTCCCACTTAAAATGATGACAGAGGTCTGTAATTTTCATCATAGGTACACTTCAACTGTGAGAGACAGAATGTGAAAAAAAAGTCTAGGAATTCACATTGTAGGAATTTTAAAGAATTTATTTGTAAATTTATGGTGGAAAATAAGTATTTGGTCAAGCATTCAAAGCTCTCACTGATGGAAGGAGGTTTTGGCTCAAAATCTCACGATACATGGCCCCATTCATTCTTTCCTTAACACGGATCAATCGTCCTGTCCCCTTAGCAGAAAAACAGCCCCAAAGCATGATGTTTCCACCCCCATGCTTCACAGTAGGTATGGTGTTCTTGGGATGCAACTCAGTATTCTTCTTCCTCCAAACACCATGAGTTGAGTTTATACCAAAATGGATACATGGATGATACAGCAGAGGATTGGGAGAATGTCATGTGGTCAGATGAAACCAAAATACAACTTTCTGCTATAAACTAATTTATATATTTATATATATATATATATATATGTGTGTGTGTATATATGTATATATATTTATATATACATACATATATAAGTATATATTTGTATGAATATATTCCATTGGTTATTATATGTGTATATAAGTATAAATATGTATATACAAATATTTAAAACAAATGTATTTGTATATGAACTTTATATGTGTATGTACATATATATATATATATATGTGTATATATATACACACACACATATATATATATATATATACCCGCACACACACACTTATGTATTTATATTTGTATATATACATATATTACAAATATTTTATATAAAAACAAATGTATTTATATTTGTATGTGTACTTTATTTATATGTGTATGTACATATAAAGATGTACATATGTACATATAAATATATATATATATATACACACAAAATATTTGTTTTAATCAAATTATTTAGAGGGTTTGTCTAGATATGTTAATCCCCTCAGTTGAAGTCAAAAATCTAATTAAGGTCTCAGCAAGTTTGAAAAAAAGACTGTTTTCAACCAAATCCATGCGATGATTAGTTTCTCAGTGTGTGTTGAAATACCAAGTGTGTGTGCGTGCGTGGGTGTGTGTGTGTATGTGTGCGTGCGTGTGTGGCGGCGACATTGGGTTTAGGGTGGGATTGGGTGCCTCCCCAGGAGTCTTGAGTAGGGGGCCCCAGAATGTGGGGCCACAGGTGTGTGCACCACTGCATCTACAGTATATCTGCTAACTCAGCTGCAATAACAAGCTGACACGTGTTTCTAAAGTGGTGATAGTTGGGAAGGAACACGACACGCAGAGTTGTCAGCATTTCTATCATTACATTGATGTCATTATCTGCAGAGAGTCGTAGGAGAGCAGAAAGTGTTCATCCAGGAGGAAAGACATCAGTCCTGCTTTCTGAGTTCTCCACGGGCC
This sequence comes from Nerophis ophidion, assembly GCF_033978795.1. NCBI lineage: Eukaryota > Metazoa > Chordata > Actinopteri > Syngnathiformes > Syngnathidae > Nerophis > Nerophis ophidion. The sequence continues at coordinate 52,119,407 of NC_084622.1, forward strand.
ATGGAGGCATGGCACTGGTTCTTAGTCTTATCTCCCTCAATCGTGCGGAGGGAGTCTCTGTCCTCTGAGGCTTGGATTTGGTCTGGCTGCTAAGCAGGAAATGAGGCGCAGGACACTGGCTGACCTGCAGCCACTTGCCTCCGCTCACTAACTATTGCAGCAGCTAATGGAACTCTGCTGATCCTCATCTCTTGGCAATATTGCAAATGGACTCTCATTCAAATCCTTTGCCTTTTTTAAAAGGACCCCCAAAGCACTGCTGGGTCCAAAGACCTACTCCCCGACTTTGTAAACAATATAACTCTCTTAGTTTATCTTATCTTACTCAGTTTGCACGTGTAGCAAATTTGGCGCAAAAACAGCCACTGCTAACAGCTTTTCTATCTGTGCAAGGACAACATTTATTTTCTAATGGGTGGCGTCAGCCGCAGATGTCATTGTTGTTTTAGCCAGCTAACAGCCAAGGACTTCAAGGACCTCAACGCAGATAAGAGGACAGCAAGCAGACGACGCCGAGACAAGGCGGAATCACAGCACATTCCGTCACGTATTGTGTGTCCTGGACCTGCTTTGCATAATATATGTGACCACTCCTTTTAGAGGCGGCCTCAGTGATGTTGACTGTGGAACTCTTGAGTAAATAGAGGAGTGTGGGAGCTGTACCTTTAGAGCAGTGGTCCCCAATCTTTTTGTAGCTGCGGACTGGTCAACGCTTGATAATTTGTCGCGCAGCCCGGCAGGCGTGGGGTGAAGTGAATTATATTTATATAGCGCTTTTCTCAAGTGACTTAAAGCGCTTTACATAGTGACACCCAATATCTAAGTTACATTTAAACCAGTGTGGGTGGCACTGGGAGCAGGTGGGTAAAGTGTCTTGCCCAAGGACACAACAGCAGTAACTAGGATGGCAGAAGCGGGAATCGAACCTGCAACCCTCAAGTTGCTGGCACTGCCACTCTACCAACCGAGCTATGGTTGGTAGTGGGGGGGAATTCATTTTTATATTTTTTTTTTTGTCATGAAAAAGGCAGGTTTTCTGTGTTGGTGCACTAATTGTAAGTGTATCTTGTGTTTTTATGTTGATTTAATAAGAATTTAAAATTAATACAAAATTATTCTGCGGCCCGCTACCAATCGAGCCGCAGCCTGGTGGTTAGGGACCACTGCCTTAGAGCGTAGGGCGAGACTGTGACTAAGTGTGCAGCTCCATGCGTTCTCCTCATGAGCTAAATTGAACTCTGTCTCTGCATGGTTCCTTGCTTCTTGTCTGTTTAATAGATGTCATCAGAATCAGAAAAGCTTTTATTGCCATTGTTTGAGAACGGGTTGGCGCAATCGTACAACATAAAAGACATATAAGACAGAATAGAATAACATGAGCTGTAACTGAGCTATCAGATCCTGTTATTGTTCACGTGTCTGATGGCCGAGGGGAAAAAAACTGTTTAGATGGCGGGAGGTGTGGGTCTGGATGGACCGTAGTCTCCTCCTGCCTGAGGGGAGAGGGGAGAATATTTTGTGTCCGGGGTGAGAAGAGTCAGCTGTGATCTGACCCACACGCCTCCTGGTCCTGGAGGAGAACAGTGTTAGACTCCCAGTGTTAGAACCTGACACTTGTCAGGATCCTTGGTCCGGATCATGTTTTGTATTTTCTGTTAGTTTTGGGACTCCTTTAGTTCCTGTTTGTGCACAATCTGAGTTTGTTTTGGTTGCCATAGTTGCTCATTGTGTTCACCTGTCTCTGATTAGTGCTCATCTGCTTCCCGAGCACTAATCAGAGACAGGTGAACACAATGAGCAACTATGGCAACCAAAACAAACTCAGTGTCAGGAAAAAACATGGCTGCCGTTTTGTTTCCCCAAGATGCAAGAACAAGGAGAGCTGAGAGCAGGTAAGACGACTTTAATTATCATCAAACAAAAACACGAAGCAGTCTTGCAAACAGAAGTTCCAAACAGAGAATTATCTTGGAGCACTGAGGAGTGCTCGAGTGAAAACAAAAATAGACATATGTGGATTGGCAGCAGGTGTGGACTGGCTGCCAATCAACTACAGGTGAGGAGAAAACAGTGCTCCGCGGAATAAACAGGAAATTTAACAAAATAAGAGCACTGAGCTGAAGTAAATACGAAAACCAACAGAAATGAAGTGACAGATGGTCACACTCAGATTGTGCACAAACAGGAACCAAAGGAGTACAAAACTAACAGAAAATACAAAACACGGGTCATGAAAGGTACTGGGACTAAAATTAATCTCGATACTTTTCTAAATTTAAAGGGGACCACAAAAAATGGCATTATTGACTTTTTTAACAAAAAAAATCTTAGGCTACATTAAACATTATTATTTTATTATTATAATTTCGTCCTTAAAATAGTGAACATAATAAAAGATTTTATTTGTAAAAATCACTTTACATTGAGTAAACAACCTCAAAGTCCTACAGTGTATTAAAACTACAAAAATAAAATGATAATAAAAATAAAAACTAGAACAGCCTAACAGCTAGAACTAGTATGCATATATCTAAAAAAAAAAAGGCTTTTTTAAAATAAAAACAGAAAGGTTTTTAAGCCTTTTTTTAAAAGCATCCATAGTCTGCGGTGACCCTCAAATGGTCAGGGAGAGCGTTCCACAGACTCGGAGTGGCGGAGCAGAAACCCCAGTTGTCTTTTAGTAGTAAGTAAACAAACAAAGGCTCCTAATTAGTCTGCTGACATATGCAGTGACATCTTGTGTCATTTATACACCTTTTATTTTCCCAACATTATAAAGGACAAACTGTAAAAAAAAATATTACTTATACACTTGTTCATTTACTGGTGATATCTGCTTCTTTTCCATTTTAACATATTTTTTCTACTCTTCTGTTAAAATTTAATAATCACTTATTCTTCTGTTTGATACTTGAATTTAGTTTTGGGTGATACCACAAACTTAGGTATGGATGCGATACCAAGTAGTTACAGGATGATACATTGGTCATATTCAAAGTCCTTGTGTGTCCAGGGACGTATTTCCTGAATTTATAAACACACTATACATTTTTTAAAAGCGAAATGTGATGTTGTGATGCCAAAAAATAGACGTAATCATAGTAGTATCGACTACATACGCTACTATACTTGGTATCGCTAGAGTGGATGTAAGGTGTAGATCCACCCATGGTTTTTGTTTACATTTTGATGCGGGTGATTTGGTATGTAGTGAAGCATGTTTAGCTATTACTAGTCCTGCAGGGACGATACTTTAGTGATTTAGAAGACGTTAGCTGCTAGCTAGCTAGACATGTCTTAAAGCACCGCTTCCTGAGGGTGTTTCAGTGTTATAACTTCGCCTTTATTGTCAGTTTTGATGACAAAATGCGTCCGTTCTCCCTTTTCTGTCTACACACTGTGTCTGCTTGTCAGTACTCTGTGATTGTGCGCTGCCGAACATGCTCCTCTACTCGTAAAACCAGCCATGTCAGGACGTGACGAAGACAAGGGATCTGTACTTTTCAGAGGCGGTATAGTACCAAAAATGATCCATTGGTACCGCGGTCCTGTACTAATACTGGTGTACTCTGCAACCCAACAGCATTCCAACAAACCTCAGGGAGTCAAATCTGAAAGTATTTTGGTCTTTTCTCCCTCACCGAGTCTCTTGATGTGACGGAGGCAGGGCGGGCATCTTTAAGGCTGATGGCGACAACGGGGGAAAGCGAGAATAATAAATCTGGCCTTTTTTGGTGAAAAAGGGAGTGTGTGAAATGCATGCTGCAGAGGAAGGAAAAAGGAGCGGTGGGATTTTTCTCACATGTTGATGAGCGGCCATGATAATGAGATGCATCGACAGCCTAATCATGCGCTCTGCTGGGTGCGTCTGCTCCGCCCCCTTTTCACTCGTCTCATATTTACACATTAGCGGAAGAAATGACAAGCGCGACGTGGGCGCCCCCCCATCCCCGTGTGCCGTCACTCAACAGAGCTGTGTGTCCACACGTGTGTGTGGCCCACTCCTGATCAAGCATCTGAGTGGAAAGTGGTGGCGCAGATGTTTCCGCCCACCGGGCTTAAAGATGAGTTCATGGTGAGAACATCTGAGGCTTTTCAGCTGTGTTGATCCGAGAGGGAAAGTCTTAATCCAGTCTGCTCGAAAATGATCGTGTGGACGGAGAAGAATTTTATTTTACATCAACTGCAAAGAGGGGAACAGACGCCAAATAGGAATTCTTACTTAGGAATTTATGTTGTAATGATACCAATATTTTGGTGCCGGTACTAAGATTATTTTGATACTTTTCGGTACTTTTCTAAATAAAGGGGACCACAAAAAATAGCATTATTGGCTTTATTTTAACAACAGATTTAGGCCACATTAAACATTTTTTTTCTTATTGCAGTTAAGTCCTTAAATAAAATAGTGAACATACTAGACAACTTGTCTAGTATGGGGCAGCATAGCTCGGTTGGTAGAGTGGCCGTGCCAGCAACTTGAGGGTTGCAGGTTCGATTCCCGCTTCCGCCATCCTAGTCACTGCCGTTGTGTCTTTGGGCAAGGCACTTTTACCCACACTGGTTAAAATGCAACTTAGATATTGGGTTTCACTGTGAAAAGCGCTTTGAGTCACTAGAGAAAAGCGCTATATAAATATAATTCACTTCACTAGTATGTTCAGTAAACAAACACAGGTGTCAGGCTTGCCCCTAACAGTTTGTTTGTGTTTTAGTTTTTTCCTCTGTGTGTGTAGTATTTCCTGTCAGCGCTCTTAATTTTGTCTGTTTCCTGTGTTTCTCCCTGGGCGCGGTTTCCCCTCCGCTGCGGCTGATTGGCACCTGGCCACACCTGGTGTCAATCAGCCCGCGCCTATTTTAGACCTGGTTTGTCCTCCACTCTGGGCTGGATTATTGTCGTTGTTGCCTGTCGTGTCGTGTCAATGCAGCGTTGCGGTAAGCTATTTTTGGTAGCGGTTTGTAGCTTACTGTCTTTTGTTCCCTGCTTCCAAGTGTGTTTGTTATCCACCTCGTTCGCGCTTTTTGTTTGAATCCTTTTGGTTTTGTTCTTGTTTTAGTATTTAAAGTTTAAATCATGTTTCCTTACTCAATGCCTGCCTCTTTCTCTGCATCTTGGGGTTCGTCACCAACTAACTTTGACAACTGGCCCCTAACAATTTGTTTGTGTTTTAGTTTTTTTCCTCTGTGTGTGTAGTATTTCCTGTCAGCGCTCTTAATTTTGTCTGTTTCTTGTGTTTCTCCCTGGGCGCTGTTTCCCCTCCGCTGCGGCTGATTTGCACCTGGCCACACCTGGTGTCAATCAGCCCGCTCCTATTTTAGACCTGGTTTGTCCTCCACTCTGGGCTGGATTATTGTCGTTGCTACCTGTCGTGTCAATGCAGCGTTGCGGTAAGCTTTTTTTGGTAGCGGTTCATAGCCAAGTTTGTTATCCGCCTCCTGCGCACTTTTTGTTTGTACCCTTTTGGTTTTGTTCTTGTTTTAGTATTTAAAGTTTAAATCATGTTTCCTTACTCAATGCCTGCCTCTTTCTCCGCATCTTGGGGTTCGTCACCAACTAACTTTGACAACTGGCTCCTAATTAGTCTGCTGACGTATGCTGTAACATATATTGTCATTTATCATTATGTAGACATTATAAAGGACAAACTGTAAAAATTATTTTTTAATATGCTTGTTCATTTACTGTTAATGTCTGCTTACTTTCTGTTTTATCATGTTCTATCTACACTTCTGTTCAAATGTAATCATCACTTATTCGTCTGTTGTTTGGATACTTTACATTAGTTTTGGATGATACCACACATTTGTGTATCGATCTGATACCAAGCAGTAACTGTATCATACATTTGTCATAATTAAAGTCCTCATGTGTCCAGGGATGTATGTCCTGAGTTTATAAACATAATATGCATTTTTTTAAATAAAAGAAGATGGTGTGATGCCAAAAAATATCGGCGTAATCATAGTAATATCGACTAGATACGTGCCTGTACTTGTTATCATTACAGTGGATGTCAGGTGTAGATCCACCCATGGCGTTTGTTTACATTTTGATGCGTGTCAGTGTGTAGGAAAGCATGTTTAGCTATTCCTCGTCCTGCAGTGATAATGATACTTGTAAGAAACTTACTTCATTTGTCGCCATGGAGGCGAGGAGTAGTGATTTACCTGAATGTATCAATTAATCAATGTTTATTTATATAGCCCTAAATCTCAAAGGGCTGCAAAAACCACAACAACATCCTCGGTAGAGCCCACGTAAGGGCAAGGAAAAACTCACGCCAGTGGGATGTTGGTGACAGTGACAATGATGACTATGAGAAACCTTGGAGAGGACCACATATGTGGGCAAGCCCCCACAGGGGACTAAAAGCAATGGATGTCGAGCAGGTCTAACATGATATTGTGAAAGTCCAGTCCATAGTGGATCTAACATAACTGTGAGAATCCAGTCCAAAGGGGATCCAATATAGTAGCGAGAGTCCCGTCCATAGTGTAGCCAGCAGGAAACCATCCCAAGCAGAGGTGGATCAGCAGCGCAGAGATGTCCCCAGCCAATACACAGCAAGCGGTCCATCCTGGGTCCCGACTCTGGACAGCCAGTACTTCTTCCATGGCCACCGGACTGGACCCCCTCCACAAGGGAGAGTGGGACAGAGGAGAAAAAGAAAAGAAACGGCAGATCAACTGGTCTAAAAAGGCCACAAGCCCACACTAGTTACTAGTATGCCATTTATTTGCTCAAAAACATGGTCACACTTTGAACTCAAATCCCGTCAGGGTGAATATTCAGAGTCCGAGTCCGAGTCACTCATGTTCGCAGTGACGGCGTCACAACCCTCGGTCTTTCAGGTCTCCGTTAAGGCACAGGAGCATGTGCGGACCAGAAGCAGGCCTCCATGGACTCGACCTAAGAGGAAGTCCTCCCCTCACCCAACCACCCGGTTCTTTACAGCCCGGAGCCTCCAATCCCAGCAGCCGTAGAAGAGCAAGTGGACTAAGGTGCCGCCAGAGACCTGTTAAGTTTTACAAGGTCAGGCCAGACGGACGGGAGTGAGTCAAACCCAGGACCACTGACTTTTATTGACTTTGGGGATTCATCTCGAGCTTGTTAAAAGTCTTCCAAGGATGCAGACTGTAAAGCCTGGGGGGTTGCAGCCAGTGCACCTGGGTTTAAACCGGGAACCCGGGATTAACCCTTTCACTTACCAACAGTTTCTCTTGGACCTTGAATTAAGTGAGATTAGCCAGCGGTGATGTCATGTAAATGTGGTCTACAATATTGCTTTCTGTTTGTCTCCCTGAGTGCTTTGTTTCCCCTCAGCTGCGGCTGATTGGCACCTGGCCACACCTGGGGTCAATCAGCCCGCTCCTATTTTACCTGCCTTGTTCCTCCAGTCAGTGCTGGATTATTGTCGCTCTCGTGTCATATATTACTGCTTCTATCCTTGTCGTGTCCTTGCAGCGTAGCGGTAAGCTATTTTCGTTTGATGTTTGTAGCTTACTGTTTTTTTGTTCCCGGCTTCCAGTTTGTTCTTTCATTTTACAAATACGACTTCTGTTTTCCTGCTCGCTACCCGCTAGCTTCCACGCTAAGCACCTTTCTGTTTTTGCTAGCTTCCATGCTAAATCTCCTTTTTGTTTTCTAGCTCCCATGCTAGCTCCCTTAGTTTGTTATCCGCCCACGTGCGCGCTTTTGGTTGTACTTCTTTTGTTTGTTCTTGTTCAGTTTGAATTAAATCATGTTTTCTGACTCCATGCCTGCCTCCATCTATGCATCTTGGGGTTCGTCACAAACTAACTCTGACAGTCTTCTTTTATGTTTTCTGATTTTCTTATTTTCTTTCCCGCTGTTTGTTAATATGTTTTCCGAAATTGTAAATTTGTTTAGCTTTTTGTTAATGTTTTCTTAAGTTGTAACTTGTTTTGTCTTCTTTTATGTTTACTGATTTTTTTCCCCCCCGCTTCTTGTTAATATGTTTTTTGAAATTGTAAATATGTTTTGCTGTTTGTTAATATGTTTTATAAAATTGTAGATTTGTTTTGGGAAGCACAGTGGGGGAGGGGTTAGTGCGTCTGCCTCACATACGAAGGTCCTGAGTAGTCAGGGTTCAATGCCGGGCTCGGGATCTTTCTGTGTGGAGTTTGCATGTTCTCCCCGTGACTGCGTGGGTTCCCTCCGGGTACTCCGGCTTCCTCCCACTTCCAAAGACATGCACCTGGGGTTAGGCCCCTCCCACCTCCAAAGACATGCACCTGGGGATAGGCCCCTCCCACCTCCAAAGACATGCACCTGGGGTTAGGCCCCTCCCACCTCCAAAGACATGCACCTGGGGATAGGCCCCTCTCACCTCCAAAGACATGCACCTGGGGTTAGGCCCCTCCCACCTCCAAAGACATGGACCTGGGGATAGGCCCCTCCCACCTCCAAAGACATGCACCTGGGGTTAGGCCCCTCCCACCTCCAAAGACATGCACCTGGGGATAGGCCCCTCCCACCTCCAAAGACATGCACCTGGGGTTAGGCCCCTCCCACTTCCAAAGACATGGACCTGGGGATAGGCCCCTCCCACCTCCAAAGACATGCACCTGGGGATAGGCCCCTCCCACCTCCAAAGACATGCACCTGGGGTTAGGCCCCTCCCACCTCCAAAGACATGGACCTGGGGATGGGCCCCTCCCACCTCAAAGACATGCACCTGGGGATAGGCCCCTCCCACCTCCAAAGACACACACCTGGGGTTAGGCCCCTCCCACCTCCAAATCCAAGGACATGCACCTGGGGATAGGCCCCTCCCACCTCTAAAGACATGCACCTGGGGATAGGCCCCTCACACCTCCAAAGACATGCACCTGGGGATAGGCCCCTCCCACCTCCAAAGAAATGCACCTGGGGATAGGCCCCTCCCACCTCCAAAGACATGCACCTGGGGATAGGCCCCTCCCACCTCCAAAGACACCCACCTGGGGTTAGGCCCCTCCCACCTCCAAATCCAAGGACATGCACCTGGGGATAGGCCCCTCCCACCTCTAAAGACATGCACCTGGGGATAGGCCCCTCCCACCTCCAAAGACATGCACCTGGGGATAGGCCCCTCCCACCTCCAAAGACATGCACCTGGGGATAGGTTGATTGGCAACACTAAATGGTCCCTAGTGTGTGAATGTTGTCTGTCTGTCTGTGTTGGCCCTGCGATGAGGTGGCGACTTGTCCAGGGTGTACCCGCCTTCTGCCCAAATGCAGCCGGGATAGGCTCCAGCACCCATAGCGACCCCAAAAAAGGAAAGGCGGTAGAAAATGGATGGATGTATGAATGGTCCCTAGTGTGTGAATGTTGTCTGTCTGTCTGTGTTGGCCCTGCGATGAGGTGGCGACTTGTCCAGGGTGTACCCGCCTTCTGCCCAAATGCAGCCGGGATAGGCTCCAGCACCCATAGCGACCCCAAAAAAGGAAAGGCGGTAGAAAATGGATGGATGTATGAATGGTCCCTAGTGTGTGAATGTTGTCTGTCTATCTGTGTTGGTCCTGTGATGAGGTGGCGACTTGTCCAGGGTGTACCCCGCCTTCTGCCTGAATGCAGCTGAGATAGGTTCAAGCAGCCACTGTTGAAACTGTAAATTTGTTCTGCGTTTTGTTCATTTTCTGAAAAAGTACATTTATTTTTCTTTTTGTTGATATGTTTTCCAAAATTGTAAATTTGTTTTGCTTTTTGTTAATGTTTTCTGAAATGGTAAATTTGTTTCGTTTTTTTGTTAGTTTTCTGAAATTGTACATTTGTTTTGCTTTTTGTTGATATGTTTTCCAAAATTATACATATGTTTTGCCTTTTGTTAATATTTTTTCTAAAGTTTTTAATTTGTTTCACTTTTTGTTAATGGTTTTTGAAATTGTAAATTTGTTCTGCGTTTTGTTCGTTTTCTGAAAATGTACATTTATTTTTCTTTTTGTTATGTTTTCCAAAATTGTAAATTTGTTTTGCTTTTTGTTAATGTTTTCTGAAATTGTAAATTTGCTTCGTGTTTTTGTTAGTTTTCTGAAATTGTACATTTGTTTTGCTTTGTGTTGATATGCTTTCCAAAATTTTAAATATGTTTTGCCTTTTGTTAATATTTTTTCAGAAGTTTTTAATTTTTTTTCACTTTTTGTTAATGGTTTTTGAAATTGTAAATTTGTTTTACTTATTGTTTGTTTTCTGAAATTGTAAATTTGTTTTGCTTTTTGTTTGTTTTCTGAAATTGTAAACATGTTTTGATTTTTGTTAATATGTTTTCTAAAATTGTAAATTTGTTTGGTTTTTGTTTGTTTTCTGAAATTGTAAATTTATTAATTTTTTTGTTAATACGGTTTCCAAAATTGTGAATATGTTTTGCTTTTAGTTAATATGTTTTCTAAAATTGTAAATTTGTTTGTTTTTTGAAATTGTAAATCTGTTTCGCTTTTTGTTATTGTTTTGTGAAATTGTAAATGTCTCTCTGTGTGATTGCCACAAAGCATTCATTTGAATGTGTGAATTGTTTGGTCTTCTTATTAATGTTTTCTGAAATTGTAAATTGTTTCGTCTTTTTATGTTGACTGAATTTTTTCCCCCCGCTTTTTGTTCATATATTTTTCGAAATTGTAAATATGTTTAGCTTTTTGTTAATATGTTTTCTAAAATTGTAAATTTGTTTTGCTTTCTGTTAATGGTTTTTGAAATTGTAAATTTGTTTGGCTTTTTGTTTTTTTTCTAAAATTGTAAATTGGTTTTATTTTTTTGTTAATATGTTTTCTAAAATTGTAAATTTGTTTCACTTTTTGTTAGTTTTCCGAAATTGTAGATTTGTTTCGCTCTCTGTGTAATTGCCACAAGGCATTCATTTCAATGTGGGAATTGTTTTGTTTTATTAATGTGTTTTTTGAAATTGTCAATTGTTTCGCTTATTGTTCATGTGTTTTCACAAATTGTAAATGTTTTTTTCTTTTGTTAATGTGGTTTGTAAGATTGTAAATTATTTTGCCTTTTGTTAATGTTTTCTAAAGTTGTACATTTGTTTCACTCTGTATGATTGCCACAAGGCGATCATTTTAATGTGTGAATTGTTTTGTCTTCTTAATATTTTCTGACATTGTAAATTGTTTTGCTTTTTGTAGTTTTCCAAAAGTGTAAATGTTTATTTATTTTGTTGTTTTTGCTCTATATTAAAGCTCTCATCATATATGTCTGATTTATGACACCTAAAAACTTCTGAAGTTTGCAAATAAATAAATAGATCCAAATAGTATCAATCCCAGATAATGAGGAAGCAAGTCACGTGGTCGTGTGACATCGCGCTAGGAACCAGAGATCCCTTCCCCATCAACAACAATGCTCATCAAACAGACTTTGTGAGAGCCAACAATGATTACTTTGGAAAAAATATTGATGGAGAACCTTATATTTTTGAGCCCGAACACAAAGAGGATGAGTAATAACTTTTAGAAGCCGGGTGAATGCAGCTTTATTGTAAACATACAAACTAACCATTTTAAACCATACCAAAACAAACACTTATTGTAATTGTTCCACTCTCGCTGGAATGCCAACCGACAAGAAGCTCACATAATTCCGTTTGGATGAAGAATTAATCGCAATTCTCAAGAAGGGTTAAAAACAGTTGCTGCAACAAGCGTCATTTTGTGTATTTTTTGCCACTTCTGGGACGTGGAAGTTGACCAGCCTGTCCAACCACGGCCACATTTGTCTACTACCAGGTGAGAGATGCATGATTTTTTAATCTAGAAATTACTTTTCACAGTTTGAGACAAAGTGGAAGCAGCCGTCGGTTCAGTGTGTCAAAAATAGCAGCAGTGTGCCGCTAAAATAGGCCGGTTACGTTGCCACTTATAATGACACTATCACTCATATTTGTTTAGTTTTCAGGTCACGGCATTTTAATGGAGTTTTGTTGGCAGTTTCTGGGTGTTTTTAGAGGGTATAACGGGGGCTCTGTCATTTCAGATCATTTCTTGTTTTAGTTTGTCAGTATTTTCAGTATTAACGCTTTAGTTCCTGCCTTGCGCCCTTATTTTGTAGCTTTCACTTCCTGTTTTCTCGTTTCCTGTAGCTCCTGTTTCACGTTTGTAATCAAGACTACAGAAGTTGGGTGGATGCTTCCTTTTGTCGTCAGGGACATTATTCTTTCTAGAACCTGGTCAAGTACGGATGTACTTTGTGGACGCCGTCCGTTCCACTTCTATGGTGAGTCTTTTCTTTGCTGTTGTCCATCATTCAGTCTTTGTTTGTTCCGTAGTTGTGATAGTTGGGGAATTTCTGGAAGCTTCAATGCACGCTTCGGCACAGTACTCCACCTGCTGGTTGAATGTATAATTACAAACAGCTGCATCCTATCAATCAATCAATCAATGTTTATTTATATAGCCCCAAATCACAAATGTCTCAAAGGACTGCACAAATCATTACGACTACAACATCCTCGGAAGAACCCACAGAAGGGCAAGGAAAACTCACACCCAGTGGGCAGGGAGAATTCACATCCAGTGGGACGCCAGTGACAATGCTGACTATGAGAAACCTTGGAGAGGACCTCAGATGTGGGAAACCCCCCCACCCCTCTAGATGTGAGCATTTACTATGGCGTTTGGAAATGACAATAAATGTAGCGGTGTAGCGTGCAAGGACGGGAGTGGAAGAAATGTCAAAAGATGACACTAAGTGTTTTATGACATTCAGATTTTACTAGGCTTACCACATTGTGAAATCCTAAAAGAGGACACATGTGCGTGCCAAGGCCGGGACTAGGTGAAAATTTGCCGATGATACTCCAACTTACTTTATAAATAATATATTTATTTAAATAAAGCATTTTTTCTCATTTGGTGACAGCAGTGTTGGCGCTAGGAATTTTCGAAATGGGGGTAGGAGTCTTGTTCACGAGTGAGGGAAGAGTGGATGGTGAGATCGACAGGCGGATCGGTGCGGCGTCTTCAGTAATGCGGACGTTGTACCGATCCGTTGTGGTGAAGAAGGAGCTGAGCCGGAAGGCAAAGCTCTCAATTTACCGGTCGATCTACGTTCCCATCCTCACCTATGGTCATGAGCTTTGGGTCATGACCGAAAGGATAAGATCTCGGGTACAAGCGGCCCAAATGAGTTTCCTCCGCCGTGTGGCGGGGCTCTCCCTTAGAGATAGGGTGAGAAGCTCTGCCATCCGGGAGGAACTCAAAGTAAAGCCGCTGCTCCTCCACATCGAGAGGAGCCAGATGAGGTGGTTCGGGCATCTGGTCAGGATGCCACCCGAACGCCTCCCGAGGGAGGTGTTTAGGGCACGTCCAACCGGTAGGAGGCCACGGGGAAGACCCAGGACACGTTGGGAAGACTATGTCTCCCGGCTGGCCTGGGAACGCCTCGGGATCCCCCGGGAAGAGCTAGACGAAGTGGCTGGGGAGAGGGAAGTCTGGGCTTCCCTGCTTAGGCTGCTGCCCCCGCGACCCGACCTCGGATAAGCGGAAGAAGATGGATGGATGGATGGATGGCCCTAGGGACCCCGTCAAGTCATAAAAATGGGGTCCCACAGTAAATTTTTGGGGTCCCACTTTTTTATAAGTGTTTTGAGAAAAAAAAAAGATAAACTTATTCATCATCCTGTTATATCTCACATTCTATATTCTGTTTTGGCAAAAGGTTGTCATGAACGATACTTAATTTATTAAAAAAAATAATAAAAAAAGAAGAAAAATGGGTATATATACATATATAAATGTATTCAGTTATAAACATTCATTCACTTTCTTCTTTCCTTCGTGGATCCGAACCAGGCCTGGGCAATTATTTTGACTCGAGGGCCACAATCAGAGAAAAAAATGTGACTTGGGGGCCGGTATGTCTATTTTTAAGAACACTAATACAAAACCTCACAATAATGTCTGATTAAATGCTAAAAAACGTTATGACGGACCGCCTTAAAAAAACATAATGGAATTTAGCATTTTTCTATGAAGGATAAAACACTGAATATTGAGAAAATATAAATGTCAGACCTCCTGTCGATCAACATATTTTACAATTTTTATTTAATAAGTTGTAGGTGTATTTGTTTTCTTCAGTAGAAAAGTGTAAAAAGTGTTTTGCTTCAGTCATGAAATGCCAGCTCACATTATGTTGTGCATACGGCCAATGTTCATATTCGTCTTGGTGAAAGCAAACCACCAAGTTTAATTAAACCCTGGTGTTCCAGTTTGAGCACATAATAAGATAATGCTCCCTTAGTTTGACTTTCGCAGGTGGATTGGACCACTTCTTGTAGGAATGGACTTTGGAATGCAAAAGGGATAGCCCTATCCTTGAGAAGAGACTATCTGTTGAGCTCAACACCAACATTTAAGTAATGACTTAAAGCAGTTGTTTTCCAGACACTCGGTTGGTGGAGTGGCCGTGCCAGCATTTTGAGGGTTGCAGGTTCGATTCCCGCTTCTGCCAACCTAGTCACTGCCGTTGTGTCCTTGGGCAAGACACTTTACCCACCTGCTCCCAGTGCCACCCACACTTAGATATTGGGTTTCACTATGTAAAGCGCTTTGAGTCACTAGAGAAAAAGCGCTATATAAATATAATTCACTTCACTTCACTTACACACGAACATCTCCTTTTTCTGGTCAGGATGTGCTCTCCTGACTTAGCCCCACCGCACACAGAGACAGGAAAGTGGAATATAAAACTGATGGTAAAAAATTAGGAGTGTCTATTTTGTTTGGACTTGACCTCCTCCAGGTACTGCAGTCCTGTATAATGACACTTGCTTATATTAAAGCAACTTTCTGTTGCTTTGACGTCTCTTTTGATCCTCCTGCACTGCCGGATCAAAAGAT